>NW_006408531.1:5877337-5878574 GCF_000296735.1 Chrysochloris asiatica | reverse complement strand
AAACACTGTAAACTGATGATATATAGCGGGGATAATAATCAATGTAATGAAACAAGCTATATGAATGGTTGAATGTGAAACTGATGATGTGCTCTGTAAACTTTCACTCAATGCAAAATAAAAACATTTAATTAAAAAAAAAGAATCATATACTCAACAAATTTGTCCCTCAAATGCAATGATGATATGAGAACAATTCCAGACAAAAAGAAATTAAAGAATTTGTAAAAACTAGACCAAATTTACAAAAATATTAAAGGGGATCCTTTGGTGTGAAAACCAACAGCATCATACAACAATCAGAAATTGGTAGACATAGTAACATCACCCCTAATTCAATCCAGATATAGAAGTACCCAAGGTTAAATAAACCTGCAAGGCCGAAAATAGGGATATCAATTTATAATGAAGACAGCAGCAAAGCAAAAAGATAGAAAGGTATAATTACAGAACTTCCAAATGGTAAGGAATTCAAGTGTATTTCAATATAAAACATGCTGTTTTTAAACTGGGGAAGAAATTAATAAATTACAAGATAACCTCAAGGAAATTTAATACAACTTAAAATAAAATCAAGAAAGGAAGAAACCATGTACACTTTGCAAACATTAAAATAACAGTAGTGAATAAATTGATAAGAAAACTCACAAACAAAATGATCTTAGTACAGAAAAATATGTAGAATAAAGAAAATAGCATAACAAAAAAAGAAAATGATGCACAGTAAAATGACTGCAATCAATTATTACCTATTGACAATTACACTGAATGTCAATGGATTAAATGCACCAATCAAGAGACAGAGAGCAGCTGAATGGATACAAAACCAGGATCCTTCAGTATGCTGTCTAAAAGAGACACAGTTAACACACAAAGATAAAAATAGATTAACAATCAAAGGATGGACAAATATATCAAGCTAATAGTGATAAAAAAAATTAGAAGGAGTGCCAATATTAATTTCTGATAAAATAGACTATAAGGCAAAAAACAGTCTAAGATATGTAGAAGGACATTACCTCATGGTTAAAGGGACAACACAAGACAACATAACCAAAATAGATATTTATGCTCCTAATGAAAGAGCCTCAAAATAAATAAAACATTGAAAAAATAATTAGATAATTCTACAATAATATTGGTGGAGATTATGTGCCTTGGAGTTGGTTCCAACTCATAGATAAGAGTTTCCAAGGCTATAAATCTTTATGGGAGCAGTAAGCATCATCTTTCTCCT
>NW_006408531.1:5867072-5876878 GCF_000296735.1 Chrysochloris asiatica | reverse complement strand
TAAAATTTCCTTGACTCAAATTGGAACAAAAGTACAATATACCAAAAATGTTTGGGACACAGTAAAAGCAGTGCTAAGGGGGAAATGTGTAGCAATAAATGCACACATCTAAAAGAAGAAAGAACCAAAATCCATACATTAACACATCTGCAACAATTAGAAAATTCCATCAAAGTAAGCCTATCGTCACTGGAAGAAAATAAATAATAAAGATTAGCACAAAATTAAATGAATAAGAAAACAGAAAAACAATAGTAAGGACCAATATGACAAGAAGTTATTTCTTTGAAAGGATTAATAAAATTGATAAACCATTGACAAATCTAACAAAAGAAAAGAAGATGAAAATAACACATAACAAATGATATGAGTGATGTCAAAACATAACCAATTGCAGGGGGAGGGTTGTTGGTGGAAGATAATTAACACAACACTATGAAGAATTGTATTCCAAAAAATCTGAAACTCTAGAAGAAATGGATACATTTTTAGAAATACACAACCATTTAAACTAACACAGATTGAAGTAGCAAACCTTAGCAGACTTATAACAAAAGAAGAAATTGATCAAGTAATTTTAAAGCTGTCAACAACAAAAACAGTCCAGACCCAAACATTTAGAGAAGAGTGGACACCAATTTTACTCAAGCTATTCCACAATATAGAAACGGATTAAAAACTCCTGACTACATTTTATGAAACAAGAATAACCTTCATACCAAAACCAGGCAACGCTATCACTAACAATGAAGTGTATAGACCAATATTCCCTGTGAACATCGGTGTAAAAATTCTTAACAAAATCTTCGGCTGAAGAATTCTAGAACATGTCAAAAAACAATACATCATGAACAAGTGAGACTCATACAAGGTAAACAAGGATGGTTCAATGTTAGAAACACAATCAACATAATCCCTTATGTAAATAAAACAAAGGGAAAGAACCACATGACCTTATTGAATTATTCAGAAAACACTTTTGATAAAATCCAACATTCATACCTGATAAAAATACTCAACAAAGTAGGAATTGAAGGGAAATTCCCCAACATAATGAATACCATATATACAAAAAGCAACAGCCAATATTACCTTCAATGGAGAGAAACTGAAAACATTCCCTTTGTGAACAGGAACTAGACAAGGATGCCCTTTGTTACCACTCCTAATGTATATTGTGTTGGAAGTATTGGCCACAGTTATAAGTAAAAAAATAGACACTAACGTCATTCAAATTGACAAGGAAGATACTGTTTGCAGATAATATGATTATACACATAGAATATCTCAAAGACTTAGCAAGAAAATTACTGATATTCATTGAAAGATTCTAAAAAGTGGCGGGGTACAAGATCAAAATACAAAAATCAGTTGGACTCTTATACACAAATAGAGACAGCTCTGAAAAGGAAATTAGGAAAACAATATGATTTACAATAGTCACCCAAAAGATGAAATACTTAGGAATAAATCTAACCAGGGGGTCAGGGGTGGGGGGTGAGGAAGAAAACTACAAAACACTGCTACATGGAAAACAAAAATGGAAGAATATGTACCATGCTCATGGATAGGAAGATTTAACATTGTGAAAGTATCAACAGCACCCAAAGCAAACTATAGATGTAATCCAATGCCAATCCAGATTTCAACACCATTCTTTAAAGAGATGGATGACTCATCACTAACTTTATATGGAAAGGAAAGAGACATCCAAAAAGCTAAGCATGCTTAAGAACAAAGTTGGAGCCCTCTCACTCCCTATCTCAAAAACTGATACACAGCCACAGTGGTTAAAACAGTCTTGCACTGGTACAATGAAAGACACATAGATCAGTGTAACAGAAATGATAACCTAGATGTAAATCAATCTGTATACAGTCAACTGATCTCTGATAAAGAGTTAAAACACATTCAATGGGGACTGTATAGTTTCTTCAACAAATGATACGGGCAAAACAGAAAATTGATTTTCAGAAGAATGAGACAAGACCCATATTTCACACCATATACTTAAATAGACTCAAAATGGATTAATGATCTAAATCTAAAATCTAGAACTATATGAATATAATGAAAAATAGGGAGCAACTTAATGGCTCTAATACATGGCATAAATACATAGCAAACATTACTAATAGCACACAAAGAGCAGAAGAATATATAGAAGACTTAGACCTCCTAAAAATTAGACACTTATGTGCATCAAAAGACTTTGTAAAAAGAGTAAAATGGAGCCCACAGACTGGGAAAAAATTGTTTGCAATGATATATCAGACAAGGGAATGATCTCTAGAATTTATAGAAAACTTCAACACCTATACAAGAAAAAATACCTTAGTCCTCAAAGTGACATCTTTGTTTTTAAGTATGCTGCGAACCTTAAGGTCAGCAGTTCGAAACTACCAGCCGCTCCGCAGGAGAAAGATGAGGCTTTCTACTCCCATAAAGATTTACACCCTCGGAAACCCTGTACAGGGTAGCTATGGGTCGGAACCGACTCGAAGGCACTTAACAAAAACAACAACAAAGAGTGTTTAAGTGAATAAGGAAGATCGTAGAAGAATTGATGTCTTTGAGTTGTGGTGTTGGAGGAGAATACTAAAAGTGCCATGGACTGCCAAAAGAACCAATAGATCTGTTTTGGAAGAAGTGCAACCAGAGTGCTCCTTGGAGGCCAAGATGGCTAGGCTTCGTCTCTCATACTTTGGACACATTGTCCAGAGAGAACAGTCGCTGGAGAAGGATGTCATGTTGGGTAAGGTGGAGGGTCAGAGAAAAAGAGGAAGACCCCCAACAAGATGGATCAGCCAGGTGACATCATTGATGGCATCAAGTGTGGCAGCGGTAGTGAGGTTGGGCCAGGATTGGACATTGTATCGTTCTGCTGTGCATGGGGTCGCTATGAGTCAGTTCCGACTCGATGCACCTGACAACAACAACAAAGAGTGCTTTGGTTTTTTATCAGTTTTACAATGCATCATTTGATGTTTCAGCTACTGTTTCCATGGTTGTTGATTGTGGGTTAAAGTAAAATGAAACCCTTGACAACATCAATCTTTCTCCATTTTTATGATATTGCTCTGGTCAAGGTGTAAATTTTTTTTTTTTTTTTTTTTTTATGTGAAGGTGCAATCCATATTGAATGCTAAAATCTTTTATCTTTATCGAATATGCTTCAAGTCTTCTTCAATTTCAGCAAGCAAGGTGCTGTGTTTTCTGTACATCAGAGGCTGTTAATGAGTCTTCTTTAATCCTAAAGTCCTTTTCTTCTTCATATCCAGCAACTATTTGGATTATATGCTCAGCATAAAGATTGAAAAAGTATAATGAACGATATAATCATGATACAGATCTTCCAGATTTCCAGTCACACAGTGGGCCCCTGTTCAAAGTGACTGCTTTTTTCTGTCATTCAGCATGATCATAATTAAGTGCTCTGAAATTCTCATTCTTTGCAATGTTATTCATAATTTATTATGATGCTTACAGCTGAATGATATTGCATAGTCAATAAAACAGATATTCTTTGCTTTCTGATATCAGCAGTAAAACTCTTTCATTCCACATTCTTTTCTGATTCTGGCTTGGATTTCTGGAAGTTCTCTGGTGATGTACTGCTGCAATGGTTTTTGAATTATATTCACAAGCTATAATAAAAATTAACATACCATATATAAAATTAATTTTAGGTATTTCATTGACTCTATGTAAAAGCAAAAACTATAAAGCTTCTAGTAAAAAGTAATTGCAATGCATGCTTATTTTGTCAAGTTAGCTAAGCCAGAAGAACCTCATTACCAAAATTGTCTTTCCTACACATTTCTGAAATAGTGTGACACATGAGTCATTTGTGTGATATTTGTTAAGTGCAAGTACCAGGTACTGTTATAAAGCACAGATGTTTTCACTTATCTTATGGTTCTCTGTGTTACCACTGGGCCTTTGTCTCTTTTAGAATCCCAGGACTTTCTGATTTATAGGGCAGGTTCAAATTTAACTCTACAATGAGCAGTGCCAGCTTCACGTATCCATGAAATTGCAATGTTGGAGGTAGGTAAGGGAGTAATGATGGTTATCAGTCCATCCTTCAATGTTCCATCTTTCTTGGCAAGTTCAGTTTGTCTGGGCTCTCTCACACTTTACTTACATCTTTTGTTCTTGTTTTCTGCCCTGCTGACTTTAGGTTCCCATTCCAGAGGAATAAACATCAGCTTTACATTTGAGAAGGCTTCAAAACTTTTGTTGACAAATTGAATTAAAATATAACAAAATACGAGAAAGAAAGAAACAATAAACTAAATGGATGTCACAACGGAGTCTGAAACTTGCTCCTCAACATAGACTAGCTAAAGCAACAGAAAGAAATGATGACATGAAAGAGCTGAGCAGAAGATGTCAAAGGGCAGCTTGAGAAGATAAGCTAAAACATTATATGGAAATATGTAAAGACATCTTTTAGGAAATATGTAAACACATCTTTTAGGAAACCAAAAAGAACTCACTGACCATTTCTAAAACTGAAAGAACTGAAGAAATAAATACACATTTCAAGTTACCATATTGAAGGATTCTCTCGGCAAAAAATTGGAGTCCTGGGTGGCGCTGTAGGATAAGCACTGGACCACAAGTCGGTGGTTCAAAAGTACCAGTAACTCGTTGGAAACCCTACACAGGTTTGCTATGTGTCAGAGCCAACTGAACAACACTTAACAACAATATGGGCAAAATAAGGAATGAGGCAGGAAGCATCAAAATATTACGGAAGGAATACACAGTTGTTTTTTTAACCAAAAAGAATTGTTCTGCATTCAACCATTTCAGGAAGTAGCATATGCTCAAAAACTTAAGTCTTAAGGAATTGAATGAAAACCAATTGAAATGTTTCAACAAACTCCTTCAGCACTTGACATGTTCAGCACTGTATGCCAAGAAATTTGGGAGCCAGCTTTCTGGCAACCAACTTGAAGGCATCTATATTTGTGCTTATTCAAAAAAAAAAGGTAATCCACCACAATGCAGAAATTATGGAACAATATCTTTAATACTGTATGCAAGGAACATTTTGGTAGATTTGAACTGCTGACCTTGTTGTTAGCAGCCGCGCTCATAATTCACGATACTCCCAGGGCTCCATAATGTAAATGTAGGACATGCATTTTTGGATTCCTCTTTTCTCTAGGATCATAGACCCTCAAATCATAAGCACTCCAAGTCTTTCTAAAGAGATTGAACACAGAGTTGTTAACTAGATTTACTTTTGAAGCCTTATTCCTACATTGTGGCAACCATAAGTACCTAATTTTTATATTGAAAAATCCAGATAAGACATTGCAATTTTTCAAGTATTTGGTATTTCTATTATTCATGTCTCTGTATTTCCTCTACCTGCCTAAAATTAGTTGTCTTTCTTGCTCATTTTCTTAAAATCACAGATTGTTCTCTCTGTATCTTAACTTGTACTGACTTCACACATGCAATATGTTCTTTCTTTTTTTAATTGTAAACATAAAATAGATTATCTCAAATTGACTTATCTTTACCATGGTGGTGCTGTTTGTGGTGTGCATGGAGTAGGTTCTGGCTCATAGCAACACCAGATAAGGTTTTAGAGGTTATAAATTTTTACGGAATAAGAAACTTCAAGTTTCTCCATCAGAGAAGCTGGTGGATTTGAACTGCTGACTTTGCAATTAGTAGCCCAACACATAACACACTACACTACCAGAGTAGTGCTCAGTTTATCTGCTGCTGGCACAGGATTCAGCTCCAAAACACACAGCTATCCATTCAGACTAGCCCTAGCCACCCTCCCAGCAAATTTGGACGGTCACCTGAACCCCATCAGCAGGCCAGGCCCAGGAGACAGATTGGACAGCCCACCCACAGCCCTGCTGCTGCCACCCACCTGATGAAGAGACAGGCCTGCATCTGCCCAGAGACCTAGGTTGCTACCCACTGATGGCCCAATCTAGAATATGTGCAGTTGACCACAATTCCTTGGACTGTGATGTGGACATCTCACTCACCCTTGCAAGAGGCAGCCTTTCAGCCTCATTCACAGCATTCTCCACTCCCTTCCTGATGGTGGCCAAGTTGGGAGAGTTATTTTCTCTTCTGAATCAGTTTGTGCACAGCTGTTGCTTTTAAGTTCACAACTGCAGCAGGCCTCCAGGTGTGTGTGTGTGTGTGTGTGTGTGTGTGTGTGTGTGCGCGCGCCTTTGGACAAAAACTATGAAAACCAAGACAGACAAAAGCAGGTATTCAGCCCAGTACTTCCTGGAAAAGGCATTTGCAATTCTTTCTAATAAATATCAAGCACTACTAAACAAGTTTGAAAAATAATGAACTTAACCACAGTAAGAATTGTTTTTTCAGAATATGCACTCTAGTATATTGCTTTCATGTTGTTGTTGTTAAGTGCCGTCGAGTCGATTCTCACCCATAGCAACTCTGTATAGGGTTTCCAAGGAACATTTGGTGAGCTTGAACTGCTGACCTTACAGTTCAAACAAAGTTGCAGTCTGGCGTATTAACCCCAGCGCCACACCAGGACTCCATGTTTCTATTCTCTATATCAACATACAAGGGGGCCTTTAAAAAGATCACAGAAAAATTCCGTTATCTTTTAGTTCCACGTTTTCCTGAACTTTTCAAAACCCCTTTGTGTTTTCATAGATCCTAGACTATTTTGTTTTTACTTTTCCTTTTTAATATTTTGAGATCGAACTTTATTATTTGGAGCATTTATTCCAAAGCAGTGATGGAAATCACTGAATTATATCTTCTATCTTAATCTTCAGTAAAATATAAAAAACATTTTTTAATATGTAACAACATTTCTTATTTCTTAGAAATTGAATGATCATCTTAATAAAGACCTGGCAGAGAAGAGGAGTTAAAAAACTTGTGCTTAATTTTTAAAAAATTACATTCTATTACTAAGGGTAAAACAAAAATAATTCCAGAAATCACATCTGATGTTTAAACTGATTATTTCGTTAAGATTTTTTGCTAACTTGAGTGACACAAGAAATCCATACTGAACACCACACTGAAAATATTAGATGTAGAAGAGAAACCCATACCCCTTTGCAAGAAAACACGGTGGGAGCAATATGATTCTATTTTCTATTGATTAACACTGAGCACCTCTATTGCTTGCATTCTTTCTCATAAAGATTTCACATTATTTTCATATTTGATTGGTAGAAAACTATTAAATCAAATGGCCTGGTATAAAGGACATGGAAGAAATCAGTTTAGTACCTTCTTTAGAGAAAAAAAATAATACATTGCATTTCTGAGGTTTTCTCAGTATTACAGTTCAGAGAACATTATTTAATGAAGAGACAGCATAAGCACTTTAAACATAGGAGAAATGTCCGAGTAGTTACAAAATTCTGGATCAACAACTAGATTGCTCTTCATAGAGAAGATAGTTGGTCTTGACAGCTGGAGTCTTCTGGGTATGAAGACAGCCGAGACATTACAGAAGTTGGCCAACAGAATCCTTGGCAGGGATATTGATTTGGAGTATTTAAATGTTGTTAACTGACATTGAGTCAGCTCTAACCCTTAGTAACCCCATGTAGGATTTCCGAGAAGCACTGGTGAATTCATAGTCAAGTTGTGCTGATCCTACAACATAACACCAGTAGTTCAAAGTACTTAAATACATTAAGATTAATCTAGGAAGAATAATCATATTGAAAGTTTATCACTTGAGGGTCTATCAGGAAAAAAAAAAAAAAATTACTCTGAGGCTTAGTTGCTTATTCCCTATTTTCCCTGATAAGAATGTCTTGTCAGAGTAGAGCTAGATACCCTCACAATCAGAGAGTCACAGCAAGGAAAACTGCTTTCCTGCTATTCACAAAATCTAAATAGTTCAGACCAATGTAATCTAAAACTAAATACCTTTTCTAGGAACAAAACAAACAAAAACACATAATTTTTATTCTTTATGACTAAAGATTTTTGACCAAAATGTTTTATAAAGGAGAACATCAACCTAAGATAACAGAGTTAAGCCTGCATTTTTCTGGACCAAAGTTAAGTCGAGTATAATAAATAAAATAAAAAGACATAAGGATTTCATTCAAGGTTTAGGAAACTGAAGTATCAATAATTTATGTAAGTGGTACTTTACAATGCATCTAGCAAAAGGCACGTGTTTAAAAATCATTACAAGCTTTATCCAACACAAATATATGCTCTTCAAGTTTTAAAATACTATTAATCAGTGGCATTAGTTAAAAAAAAAAAAAAAAGTGCCTTCTCAATGCAAAAGGTAGTGCAATTAAAGCACTAAGACACAGAAAAAGCTGTCAGCACAGTAAGACACCCAAGATGAAAATGAAATATATACATATGAAAGGCTCCCTAGGGCAGATGAGCTTCTTAATCATAGTGTTTGACTTACCATATCTGATTTGTTGCTCCTCAAATGGCAGGAGGATGAACTGGGTGATGTCTTTTTTTCTAATTTCTTGATAAGCACTACTATCAACCTGCCAGTCTGGACTGATTAAATATCCCTATTCACATGCAGACGTAACCACTGCCTTTGAGAATCTCGAGACTAAAATTAAATGTGAATTAACAAAGGCCCAAACCCCTCTTCAGTTTCTTTTCAAGCAGTCACTTTTTGCACATAACTTTGTGGGGGAAAGACAGTGTGCTTACAATTCACATTTGTGAAGTTTTATCTCCAAATCAGGAAAAGAGTAGCAAATGGCATAGGAAAACAAAGCTAGCTAGCCACCATCCATCTGTCAGCTTGTCGTACTGTGGTGACTTGTGCATCACTGAGATGCTGCTAGCTATGCAACTGCTAGCTCCAATACCAGCAGGGTCATCCTAACAGGAAAGTTTCAGTGAACTTTCCAAGATAAAGAGGACTAGGGAAAAAGGCCTGAACTTTTACTTCCAAAAAATAGCAAATGAAAATCCTGTGGATCACAGCAATGCATTGGTCAAAGGAGTGCAAGGAAGTAACACACATAGGTTGGAAAACACTGAAAATATACAGTGGCCACAACAATGCGCTCCAGCATATTTACCATAGTAAATATCTTTTGTTGTTGTTGTTGTTGTGTACGTCTAGTTGGTTTCAATTCATAGCCACAAAGTATAGGATTTCTGAGGAGCAACTGGTGGGTTTGAACAGCTGACCTAGAGGTTAGCAGGTCAATGCTTATTCTACAGTGACACAAATAGTATGTTGTTCCTGTTTTCAGTTTGGACTCATTTCAGTCTTATACACAACAGAACAAAACACTGCCCAATTCAATATCTTCCTCACAATTGTTTTTAAGCTTTATCACATTGTTGCTGTCACTATACCAATACACCTAATTGGGGTCTTACTCTGTTTCAATGACTTTACCAAGTATGAAGTTCTTTTCAAGGGGCTGGTCCTTTGAGAATACATATAAAGTATGAGAGATTAGGTCTTGCCATCCTGACTTCTAACACACATTTTGACTGTACTTCTTTCAACACAGACTTCTTTGTTTTTCTGATATTCCATGGTACTTTCAATATTCCTCTCAAACACCTTAATTCAACTGCATCAGTTCTTCTATGGTCTTCTTATTTATTGTTCAATTTTCACATGCCTATGAAGCAATTGAAAATACATAGCTTGGGCCAGGCATACCTTATTCCTCAAACTAATATCTTTCCTTCTGAACATTTAAAAAATGACTTGTGCACCAGATTTGCCTAAAGCTTTATGTCTTTTGCTTTCTTGACAGCTACTTCCATGTGCACTAATGTGGAGTCAAGCAAAATGAAGTATTTAA
>NW_006408531.1:5865119-5865707 GCF_000296735.1 Chrysochloris asiatica | reverse complement strand
CCACAATGTAACATCACTTATCCGACTTCCTCCCTGTGTTTCCAGTTTCCGTGCCTCCTCCTTTTCCTGACCTTTCTGACCTTTGTCCTTGAGTAAATGCTGCCCTTTTGATCTAAAACAGTTGATTATTCTAAGGTGTGCCTGCTTTCTAATGTTACTGTTCTCCTTATAGAGCTATCATTTGATGAGCGTGGAGCTTCAGGGTGAATTGTGAGTTCTTTTCCAGACCTGAAGGGTAACTAAGGGCAATTGTCTCAGGGGTTTCACGGGTCTCTTTATCTGACCAGTAAACCTGGTCCATTTTTATGATTTTGTGGTTTGCTCAACATTTTTCTTCTTCTCTATCCAGGACCTTCTACTATAATTCGTTTTAGAATAGTTGTTAGTAGCTGCTGAGCACCATCTAGTTCTTTTATTCTTAGGTTGTGTTAATCCATTAGCCTAATTGTTTCCATGGGTCTTAGATTTTCTTCACTCTTCTGTCCTCCAGACAGGGGGAGAACAATAGTTGCATCTTATCTTCCATCTTCTTTGGCATTCAATATTTTGCTTGAAGAATCCTTCAGTATTTTAAGTTGAGGCTTGAAT
>NW_006408531.1:5852488-5854674 GCF_000296735.1 Chrysochloris asiatica | reverse complement strand
GGACCATGACTTGCAGAAGGACATCATGGTTGATGAAATGGAGCATCATCCAAAAAAGGAAGATCTCCAACAGGATGGATTGTCACAGTGGCAGCAGCAATGGACTCAAACATAAGAATTCTGAGGATGGTGTAGGACTGGGCAGTGTTCCATTCTGTTTTGCATAGGGTCACTATGAGTAAGAACCAACTCTACGGCACCTAACAACAGCATTATAAAATCTTAACTATCAGCAAAGATGCAGGGGTTTTGGAGAAACAACTATAAGATACAAGTGATTTCCTAATTTCTTACATGTCTTTAGGTCATGATGAGTCCAGAGCACATATATGGATATCACTGAATACAAAATTATATTTAATTATTAGATAAAATTATTGTAAACATTTTCCTTATCAGCTAGAGAAATCTGGTTCTGAATAAGAAAGGTTTAGGTTAGAAGCCACTGCCTTTACACTTTTCTCTTTTTCATTTTTGTTGTAGGTCATTGCCCATAAGGAATTTCACTACCTGGCCAGATACAGACATGAGAAAAACAAATGGGTCTCAACAAAGAAAAGCGAAGAGGAACACGTCTGAATCCAAAGCAATTTCCAATTAGTTGACTCTGCCTCATAGTAATCCTAAATGACAGTAGAACTGCCCCACAGGGTTTCTAAAGCTCTAAATCTTAGTGGAAGCAGACTGCTACATCTTTCTTTCATGAAGCGTGTGGTGGGTTCAAATCATTGACCTATTGGTTAGCAGCCAAGTGCTTAACTGCTGCATTACCATTTCTTCTAAGAAGATATCTACCCTGTGGTCTTCAAGCAAATTCTGACACTTAGCTGGTGTGATGCCTCCCACAACTGAACCTCTGGGTGAAATGAAAGTCCATACAGTAGCAGTATGTCCTAAGGCAAACTAGACCCTGGATGAGTGCATTTGCTCATCTCCATTTTGCTGATGTGTGCTGCCAGGTTTATGGGCAAAATAATAATGAAAGCAAAACAGAGCACATATATAACTTCAGATGAGTCAGTAAACACAAATTATTAAAATAAATTAGTTTTTTATTACAAGGAAATAGAAAAGGCACTACAGGTTAAACCCTAATGTAACGGTGTGTGGATTATTTGTGACTTGATCAGTTTCACCAACGTGTTGGCTATTATTACTGTTGCTTCTTATATTTTTTTAACTGCTTTCTCCATCAGTAATTTGAAGACATCTACAAACTGTTAGTACAATAGGAGATTCACATTGCTGCTATAAGATGAGCATTCAAAAACTCAATAGTGTCCTTTTCAACCTTTCTTAGATTGAATTCTTTCAGATGCAGTTCCTGATCCAATGATTTTTAAGGGTCTGTTCTAATAAATACTAAAATGACAGAGGAGGAAGCAGGCCAGATAGGAATGAGGTAAAAATTCAAGCAAGGGTGTGAATTCAAGTGAGATCCCAGGCTCCTCCTAACTTCACAAGGAACTGCCAAGTTTAAAGCACATCTCAAAGGTTAGTTCTACCTTGGTCACTTTGGAAACTCCACTCTAGTTAACCATAGGTTATGGTCTGCCTGTATTAGTAAGAATTGGATCTCCACCCAGAGAAGAGGAACATTCCTCTAAAAGACTCAGGGGTGAGTTTACAGCAGCAAAGCACCTATAACCTTGGGTTGGGTTGTTGTTATATGCCGTGGAGTCGATTCCGACTCATAGTGACCCTGCACAGGGTTTCTGAGGCTGTTAATCTTTACGGAAGCAGAACACCTCATCTTTCTCCCGCGGAACCACTGGTAGTTTTGAACTGCTGACCTTACGGTTTGCTGCCCGATTCGTAACCACTACGCTACCAGAGCTCCTTGGGTTGGGTTAAGCACACAAAATGGTCAATGGAGACCAAGAAATCTGGGCATGGAGAAAGAGGCATCTACTCCAAAAATGAGGCATAACTGATTATAAATTTTAAGTAAGATAAAAGCAATATTAACAGTCTGGTAGATGACCACACTGAAGTACAAAAAGAAAAAAGTAAAAGAAAAAGAAAAATGTATTGAAAACTCTATTAAAATAAGAAAAAAAGAGCTTGGAAAGTTAAATGATATTCATGGATTGTTGTTGTTAGGTGTCAGGTGTCATTGAGTCAGTTCCAACTCATAGTGACCTTATATAGGTTTTCTAGGGAGCTGTTGGTGATCTTGAACTGCC
>NW_006408531.1:5846444-5851232 GCF_000296735.1 Chrysochloris asiatica | reverse complement strand
TTTTGTTTGTGTGTGTGGTTTTCAAAATGTTTGGTAGTCTGTGTATTCCATGAATTAGTGCCCTCACATTTGTCCCTATTTTTTCATTGATGGTCTTTATAATTCTGGGATTCACATTTAGATCTTTAATCCATGCTGAGTTGGTTTTTGTATATGGCGTGAGGTAAATGTCTTGTTTCAATCTTCTTGCGTATCGCTTTCCAGTTCTGCCAGCACCATCTTTTGAAGACATTATCTCCTCCCCATGCAATATGCTTGGTCCCTTTGTCAAAAATCAGTTGGTTGTATGTGGATGGGTTAATCTCTGAATTCTCGATTCTGTCCCATTGATCTATGTATCTTTCATCATACAATAGAATTTTATTTGGATATTGTTGTTGCTGTAAAGTGTGGGACTGTATTCAGAGAAGCAATGATGCCAGAAATGGAGGCAGAGACGATGATGTGGAGAGATGAAGTGGCTGGGCACTCTAGACTCAAGGAGGGAGAAGGGCTGTGTGCTGGCAGCCAGGGGGCTGGCTTGTAGGACTTACCCTTTGGTTGTTTGAATGGTTATATATTCCTGAGTGCTTCAGTGTACATCCAAAAACAGCAACAACAACAACCGGAGGGAACGGAAGCAAGTGCTGTTGAATGATGATGCGTGGAAGGGATTGTAATCATTGCAATGAAATGAAATACAATAGGATGTATGTCAGTTCTGACTCATAGCAACCCTGTACAGAGTTTCTGAGGAGCCACTGGTGAGTTTGAACTGCTGACCTTGTGGTTCAAAATCCAATGTTGATCCTATAGCACGACACAAGAAGTCCTATTTGACTATAAAATGAAATAAAACACTGACGTATGTCACAACAAGAAAGAAACTTGAAAATATTTTGCTAGATGATGGAAGCCACACACAAAAGGCTACATATTGTGTGATTCTTTTAATATGAAATATCTAGTAGAATAGACAAATCTATAAAGACAAAAAGTAAATTAGTTACTGCCAGGAGCTAAGGTGAGGAGAAGGAGCCCTGGCAGCACAGTGGGTTATGAACTGTGCTGCTCATCTACCAGCCACTCTCTGGAATAAAGATGAGGCTTCCTGCTCCCATAAAAATGTATAGCCTTGGAAACTCTAGGAACTGACTGGTTCATAACCATGGTACATAACCACCACTATTGGCAGGAGGAAATGGGGAATGACTGCTAATAAAAATGGTGTTTCTTTCGGGGGGTGATGAAAATGTACTGGAATTAGTAGTGATAGATGCACAATTTGGGGATATAACAAAAGCCACAAATTCATTAAATCATTGAGAGAATGGATTTTATAATATATATGTGTGTGTATGTGCATATGTGTACTGTGGAGTCAGTTTGGAGTCATAGAGACCCTGTATAGGGTTTCAGAAGTTTTTCAAATCTTCATTGTAGCATAAAGGCTCATCTTTCTCATGCAGAGTGACTGGCAGGCTGGAACTGCGGACCTGTGGTTCTCAGTCCAGTGTTTATTATATGGAGCCTCTATGTTCCCTATCTATATCTATGTCCATGTCTGCAATCTCTATCAGTATATTGTTGTTGTTAAGTGCCCTCGAGTCAGTTCCAACTCATAGCAACCCTGTATAGGGTTTCTGAGGAATTCCAAGGTGAATTCAAACCACAGACCTTGCAGTTCAAACCAACCTTGTGGTCCAGTCCAGTATTTTTCCTACAGAGTCACATCAGGACTCCATATGTATATGTTGTTTTTGTTAGGTGCCTTCAAGTCAGTTCTGACCCTTCGTGACCCTGTATAGGGTTTCCAAGGAGCAGCTAGTGTGTTTGAAATGTCAACCTTGTGATTCAAACCAAACTTGCTGTCGAGCATTTACCTTACAGTGACACTTCAGAGATATAAATACATATTAAAATGACACTATAATTACATATATATAAGGAGCTCTGGTAGCGTAGTGGTTACAAATTGGGCTGCGAACTTTAAGGTCAGCGGTTTGAAACTATCAGCCGCTCCGTGGGAGAAAGATGAGGCTTTCTACTCCCGTAAAGATTTACACCCTCGGAAACCCTGTACAGGGTCGCTATGGGTCGGAACCAACTCGACGGCACTTAACAACAACAACAACAACATAATTACAAAGATATAATGTTATGTTCTTAGATGCCCTCAAGTTGGCTCCAACTCATAGTGACCCTAAGCAAAAGCAACAGAATAAAACAGTGTACATGTTCTGTGCCATCCTCACAGCCAACTGATACAGTCATCATGTCACTCCTTCCAGTTGAGAGTCATCCTCTTTTTTCCTGAGTCTCCCTTTTACCAAGCAGCATGTCCTTCAAAAGGGACTGGTGTCTCCTGTTAACAATGACAAAGTGTGTGAGACAAAGTGTGGTCATCCGTGCTTCTGAGGAGCCTTCTGGCTTTATTTCTCCCAAGACAGATTTGTTTCTTCTTCTAGCAGTTTATAGTATATTGGCTATTCTTCTCCAACTCCATAATTCAAATGCATCAATTCTTTTCCAGTCTTCCTCATTCATTGCCTAGTTTTCACATGAATATAAGGTGATTGAAAATATCCTGCCTTGGATTAGGCATACCTTTGACCTTAAAATTACATCTTTTGCTTCTTAGTACTTAAAAGAGGTGGGTTTTATTTGTTTGCTTGTTTTAGAAGATTTACTTAATTAATATGTTGTTAGATTTCTAACTGCTGCTTCCATGGCTGTTGATTTTGAATCCCAATAAATTTAAATCTTTGACAACTTCAATATTTTCTCTGTTTATCACAATGTTGTTTATTTGTCCAGTTGTGAGTATTTTGTTTTCTTTAAATTGCAGTGTAATCCATACTGATGGCTGTAGTGTTTGATCTTCATCTGTATGTCAAAACCTCTTCACTTTCAGCAAGCAAGGTTGTGTCAACAGCATATCAAAAGTTGTCAATGAACCATCCTCCTGTTTAAGGCCTGCTTTTTTCTTCATTTAATCCCAGTTTCTTAGACTTTTCACTCAGAATGCCGACTGAATAAGTATGGTGAAAGTATACAACCCTGCGCACAACTTCCTGATTTTAAACCACTCAGTATTTCTTTGTTCTGTTGTAATAGCTGCTTCTTAATCTTTTACTGGTTCCATGTGGGTTAATGCACCAGACTGTAAAGCCATTTGAACTGCAAGATTGGCGGTAAAAGCTCACGAGCTGCTCCTTGGAAACCCTATACAGGGTGGCTATGGATCGGATCGACTCAATGGCACTTCACAACAACAATGAGCACAATTAAGTGTATGTGTGCAATGCTCACTTTATATATTCTGGAGGAGGCAACGGGGGCCTGATATTTTAGAGAATGACTATAAATGTATCCTTAGAATAAACTCTACCTTAACTGGTTTGACTTAAACAATTATCTAAAAATTCTCAAAGCAGCCTTTTCTCAGATACATTTCTTTTGTGGCTGTAAATTGAATCTATTGATCTGACTCCTAGCTGCTATTTTTCATAACGTAGTTAGAGTTCATTTAGCAGATACTTTTGGGTATAATTTAAAGAATCTGATTGACCTTGTAATAACTATTATTTATTTAGTACATCTTTATAGGGAGATAGTAAAGTTAAAATATATTCAGTTGTCTCAGTTATTAATTTTTAAAAAAGCCTTTAAAAGGAGGAAAAACAACAGAATATTTATCCTAACAGATTCCTCGCCCTATAATTAAGTAAAATGCCCAGTAATGAATTTAAAGTCTAGTAAATTGTACTCCTCAGAGAAAATTGGGTATATTCAATCATATCTTAACCTTCATTCAGAATGTAAAAAGCATTCATCTCTTCTCTTCCATCATTAGTTAAAACCATCGTTTTCCTTCATTTCATCAGGTTTTTAAATGAGAATATAAGTAGCTTGTCTCAGAAAATATAACATAAATATAACCCTATTCTTTGAATAAATTATAAAAGTTAAATCTAGCAATAGTTACAATTTATTTTAGGACTATGTTTTACTTGCTCACAATCAATACACAGTACCATTATCAAAATTTATATAACTCTTTCAACCAATGGTAGTCAGAATTTTAAAAATTATAAGGATGGGAAAAGGATGGGATGCAAATGCTTTTCTGTCAAGTATTGGCATAGTTTGGACATCTGTCAGTTTTATCTGTCAAGAACCTCTTTACCTACTCTAGACATTTTAATTAGGAGGAGATTTTGGTGTTTACAAGTTATTGAAAGTTCTGAAGAAGTGAATCCTAGGCTGGGCCTTCCAGAATGCCTGAGTACTGACAACTAGAGCAGATACCAACTCTGAGGCCACCACTGCATCTATGCTAAAAGAAAGAAGACAATTCAGTGACTTAAGCTGGAAAATGGGTATTAGAAAACTGGAAAGCGGGGCTGGGCGTGGGTTGTAATTTTAGCTTTTCAATGTCTATTAAGAAGACAGGCTGGAGTGAAGTTTGAGGAAGCCAATACAGAGTACCCATTTTACTATCATTTGGAAAACGAAGCTTCTCATCCCTAGGTCTGATGTAATGAATTATTTAAAAGTCATAGTCTTTGTAACTCACACCAAATGACATTTTTCCTGGTGAGTCTGGGTAAGAGAAGTTTGGAGAACATGCTAATAGAACTACATGATTCAGTTATGGATGTTAACAGAAATTAATAGTAATTGTAAAAACTTGTTACTCTAACTTGGGTTTATAATGAGCCATCTCAGAAATGTTGTTGTTGTCAGGTTCCATCGAGTCAGAACCGATTCATAGCGACCCCATGCACAGCAGAACGAAACAATGTC
>NW_006408531.1:5812855-5843409 GCF_000296735.1 Chrysochloris asiatica | reverse complement strand
GGAAGTAGTTTGTCACTCTTTCTTCCTAGTCTGTCTTTGTCTGGAAGCTCATCTGAAACCTGTCCACCATGGGTGACCCTGCCGGTTATTTAAAATCCTGGTGGCATAGCCCTCAGAATCACAGCAACTCAAGCCACCACAGCATGACAGACAAGTGGTGGCTGTTTGGTTTTATGTTGATACTGTCACTTTAAATTTCGATGTCAATCCTGATACAATCAAGATAAAATCAAGATGTTCTCTCCTGATGCTATCAATCCTAATACAATCAAGATGTTCTCTCTCCCAAGATGGTGGCTCCTGGAACAGCTGAGTGTCTTGATCTCAGAAATAGGAGGGAGGAATCCCAATCATCAAACTGATGATATAAACTTATATTTATAGTAATTCATTTAGAAATTGTATAATTGATAGGAAAGCTGATTACCTTATATGTTCCTTGACCATTTGGTTTTGATTGTATTAATTGTCTAATGTTTAGCATATTTTGGTAGATTCCCTTTGCTTTATTGATCTATACATCATTTTTGTATGTTAAAAACCATTCATACCTTATCTCTCATAGGAAATATTTGTCCAATCAAATGTTTTTAAACTATTTATGCCACAAAATTTAATGTTTAGATATGTTAACTTTCTCTGCAACTTGTATATTATCTATATAAAAGCAATCTCCACAAACCTCATAGCATACATAGAGCATCCTAATTTATCTTCTTTTCATTGTTTTCTATTTAATATTTATTATCAACATTAAATGAAGTGCTGGTGTGGTGTTGTAAGAAAATCACTGAACCTCAAGGTCTGTTTGAAACAAAAGGTCATCAGTTCAAATCCACCAACCACTACTGGGAAACCCTATACAGAATGGATATGAGTAGGAACTGATTCAAAGGTAGCTAACAACAATAATAACAATCCTCATTAAATATGTCTAAATGTTGTTGTTATTAAGTGTTGTTGGTTCAGTTCCGACTCATAGTGACCATGTATAGGGTCTCCAAGGCTTTAATATCTTTGTGAGAGCAGAAAGTCTCATTTTTCTCCTGTGGAGTGGGGGCTGGGGTCAAACCATGGACCTTATGGTTCTCGATCCAATGCTTATCGAATAGATCCATCAGGGTCCTTAAATGTTTCAATAAAAGTCAAAATTTGTATACTTTTGTATCACCATACTTTTGCCAGTAAATTCAAATATAGCATTTATGAATACTATATTTTTTATTGTATTAAAAATATATTGTATTGGACATATTGTCTGGAGGGAAAAGTTGCTGGAGAAGGATGTCATGCTGGGTAAGATGGAGGGTCAGAGAAAAAGAGGAACACCCCCAAGGAGATGGATCAGCCAGGTGGCATCATTGATGGACTCAAGTGTGGCAGCGGTAGTGAGGTTGGCCCAGGATCTGGCATTGTTTCGTTCTGCTGTGCATGGGGTCGCTATGAGTTGGTTCCGACTCGATGGTACCTGACAACAACAGCAACATATTTTTTATATACTTATATGTATTTTGAGAACTCTGGCCTGCTTCAAGCTCACTGTCATCAAGTTTCTGACTCATAGCAACCCTATATAGGAGTTATGAGATGGAAACAGATAGCCTCATCTTTACCCCGAGTGCCTGCTGCTGAGTTTGAACTATCACCTTAATATCTGTGTTGTTATTGCTGTTAAGTGCCTTCAAGGCGGTTGTGACCGGAAGTAAATCTATATTGGGTTTCTGAGGAGCAGTTGATGAGTTAGAATAAGCTCAGTAAGCAGTCCAGTGCTTATCCTACAATGCCACACCAGGACTCCGATATATGTGGTGTTGTTGTTAAGTGCCGTGGAGTCAGTTCTGACTCTCAGTGACCTTGTAGAGGGTTTCTTAGGCTGTAAATCTTTATAGAAGCTGAAAGTCTCAACTTTCTCCTGCAGAGTGGTTGGTGGTTTTGAACTGCTGACCTTGTGCTTAGCAGCCTGACTCATAATCCACTACTCCACCAAATCTCCTTGTTTATACCAGAAAATTTTAGAATTGATAAACATAATGTAATTATCAGAAGATAGATAGACTAACAATTTCTATTCCAATATTTATAGCACCCAAATTGAGTGATTTTTATAGACATCCTTCTACTATTTCTAAGGAGCTCTGGTAGTGTAGTGGTTACGAATTGGGCTGAGAACCTTAAGGTCAGCAGTTCGAAACTACCAGCTGTTCCGTGGGAGAAAGATGAGGCTTTCTGCTCCGGTAAAGATTTACAGCCTTGGAAACACTGTACAAGGTCACTATGAGTCGGAACCGACTCCATGGCACATGACAACAACTACTATTTCTAGCTATTGCTGCTTGTTGCTGTCAATTCAATTCTCACTTGTGGCAACCCCATGTGTGCAGAGTCAAACTGCTCTATAAGGTTTTCAAGGCTGTGAGCATTTGGAAGCAGATCACCTGCTCTGTCTTTTGAGGTGCCTCTGTGTTGGTTTAAACTGCCAACTGTTTGGCTACCTCACAGGGACTTCCTTCTTGCTTACTGCACACTTAGATACAGTCTAAACCAGAAAATTTTTGCTGCCAGCATGAGACAAAATTGTTATTATAATTGATTTTTTTAGGGCATTTTTGTGTATTATGTTTTGTATTTTTCTATATATTACATTTAGTATTTCTGTTTCTCTAGAAAATTACCCATTTGATTAAAGTTTTCAATAATGTAGACTAACTGTGTTCTTGGAATTCTTTTTTAAAAAGAAAAGTCATTATACCGTCTTGTGTTCTTTTGTCTAATTCTTCATTTCTAGCAACAATTATGGCTATTTTTTTCTTCTGATGTTTAGTATCTTTGCAGCGTTACTTTTTCACTCCCTCTGCACCAGGTACATGGCAACTATTTGCTGTGTTTCTCTGTGGATGATAATGATTTTTCTGTTTAATTTTAAAGAATGGCATCTCTTTCCCATTCTTGGCTCATCAGTGAAGGCAATCTGTTTTGAGGTCTAATATTTCATTGGACATAGTAGTTGAAGGCAATCAATGACTACCATTTGAATGAAACCAATTATTATTTCATTACCCTGTATTTTTGTTGTGAATTGAGTGAAGATTTACAGAGAAGATTATCAGTTTTACATTCAATAAATCACGCGCTTTGTTTCCTCTCAAACATTGAACAATCCCCTGGATGCAACAACAGTTATCCTGCACAGTGGTTCTAATTTGCATTCCACCCACCTTCCCATCCTTTCTCAACTTTGTCCTTAGGCCTATGTTCCCCTTTTAATTTTGAATGATTGATCATTTCATAGTGAGCACACCTTGCTAGTGTAGTTGTCCTTCCCCTATAAACTTATCTATTGCTTAGCTTAAAATTGGGCCACAGGGGTGAATTCCTTTCCAGATCTGAAGGTTGGTCAAGGACCATAGTCTCAGGTTCCTCTAGTCTCTTTGTGACCAGTAAGCCTGGTATATATATATTGTGGTGGTTGTTATGTGCTGTGGATTTGGTTCCGACTCATAGCGATCCTGTACAGGGTTTCAAAGGCTGTAAATCTTTACAGGAGCAGAAAGCCTCATCTTTCTCCCACGGAACCGCTGGTAGTTTCGAACTGCTGATCCTGAGGTTAATAGCCTGATTGGTAACCCCTACACTACCAGGTATTTAAAATCTTGCTGTTTCCTTTGAATAACTTTATGAATTTCCATATTAAACCCATGGTTTGAAGGAAACTATGATTGTCTATTAGTTATCTATGATGCATACTTGTCATCTCCTGAAATTTCCCTTGCAGTCTCACCTGAGTTTAATTTTGCTTAAGATGTTTAGCGATCCCAAGGAGTCGCTAAGCTAAACCTTAAAGATTAAATAATAATAATAATGGGTAATAAGCAAATGACTAGACGATAAGCTGAATTTTTCTACCATTTGAGTGGTGGTAAGGGGGAAGCAATGGAGAAACAAAAACAAATCATTACCAAAAAGAAAACTACACAAAAGATCCTGCTTTAGGATTCTCTAATGTAAAACTGATATATATATATATATATATATATAGAGAGAGAGAGAGAGAGAGAGAGAGAGAGAGAGAGAGAGAGAGAGAATTTTGAATTTTGTTCCATATTTTCTCCCACTATATCCAGGATCCTCTAATGTGATCCATTTCAAGGTAGTTGGTAGTGGTAATTGGGTACTAGTTCTAGTTCTTCTGGTCTCAGAGTAATGGAGACTGATGTTCACATGTTCCATTAGTCTATTGGACTGATTGATACCAAGCCTCTTCAATTCTTATCACCCTTCTTTCATATGCACATGGAGAGACCTATAGCTGCAACTTTAACGACTGCTCATGAGCTTTCAAGATCCCAGATGCTACTCACCCAAGCAGTAGAACACTGTCTTTGATGACTATATTATGCCAACTGACCATGATCTCCCATGAGACAATGGTTCTGAACTCCCAAGCCCAGAAACTCATTGCCTTAAGATATTTGATAATATCTTGAAAGTTTCCATTCTTTTACTTGATATATATCCCACCCCATTCACACTTGTGTTTGCAGGAAGGATAAATATTCATTTACAAGTATCCTCTTTCAAATTCTTATATATTTCTGGTATGTATATACCACTCTTCTTCTGGTACCCATTCAGCCTATGTTTCTGTCCAAGTATCTACTCACAGAACATTGTTGTTCCAAGGTTGTATATATAATCACTATTGACCTGTGTCCCCTGTAGCACACACATACCTTCTCATGTCTACATTATTCATCTGCCACCCTCCCTCTATTGCCTTCCCGTTATGTGTTTATTACCCTCCCCACCACCTGAGCTCACATGTGTCTATCCTCTAGTCAGGGAATTTCTCTACCCTTCCTCCCACCCCTGGTAACCATCAAAGAATGATTATTTTAGTATGAAATATTTGCTCAAGCTTTTACAATAATAGTCCCAAAATTCTATTAATCACATCCTTTTGTTGTTGGTGTTAAGTGCCATCGAGTCAGTTCCAACCCATAGTGACCCTGTATAGGGTTTCCAAGGAGTGGCTGGTAAGTTTGAACCTCCAACCTTGCAGTTTAAACTGACTTTTCAGTCCAGTGCATTAACCCAGACTGCCACACCAGGACTCACATCCTTTTATGGGGAATAATCTCATTTATCCGCTTCATGTTTATGGTTGTTGTTATTTTTTAATATTGTTGTTGTTGTTGTTATGTGCTGTGGAATCGGTTCCGACTCATAGAGACCCTGTATAGGGTTTCCCAGGTTGTTCATCTTTATGAGAGCAGAAAGATTCATCTTTCTCCCGTGGAACAGCTGGTAGTTTTGAACTGCTGACCTTAAGGTTCACAGCCCAATTCGTAACCACTACGCTAGGTGCAGAAAATTAAGTAAATCATATGTTTTAAGACAAGATGAACTATTTACACTGATGCAAGATTCCACACTTATTTTTTCCTTTTTTTAATACTTGGTTTCCATTTCTACTTCTCTTCTCTCTGTTCAATTCTTGACAAAGGTGTTAGTAGTTGTAATTGGATATGTCCTTACGTACTACTGTGCCACCAGGGATTTTTTTAAGCATAATAGATTCTGAAAATGATGATATAAGTAATACAATAGACAATCTGGAGGAAAAATACATACGATAGAATCTAAAGAAAAGGCATAAATCTAAAAGGGGGAGGGAGAGGAAGAAATGAGGAAAAAGAAGAGGAGAAAGGAGAACTCAGTTTGGTATTTTCACATTCGATTGAATTCCTTTGCCAGTATGTTGTTGTTTTTCTTTACCAAATGTTACACTAATGAATCCTCAAAAGACATCTCAATAAATCATTTTATATTATGTATCCCTTGATGTGGAAGAATAGGCAATTTCTGTTCTATTTCCAGTGGTTATTTGAAAGAAGCTAAAGGTATTAAAACTGATATTACCTTTCATCTCACTGGGCAGGGACCATGACTTTTGTATTGTCTATCCAGCACTGAATGATAAATAATACTTGGTTGCAATATATGAAGAATAGATTCTGCTGTGTTCAAATCCTTTGCTCATTAAGCAAACCTCTATGGCACAATGCTTTTCAATAAACATTGTATAAAGTGTATCTGGCTTTATGCATTCATTTATAAAAATTATTAGACACTCTCAGACAACAGAATCAAAATCTATTTCAAACATATTATTTATTAGATGTAAAAGATTTGCAGGAAGAGAGCAATAGGCTAGACAATTTTCTTTTCATGATGCATGTCTAACAATAGATACATTCAGATAGCAAAAATTTAAATTTAAAATCTCACTGGCCATTGAAAAAATAATAAAACACCTTCATTTCACCTATTGCACTTTTTTGAAAATCATACTTTGAATGCATTTCACAAGCTCAAGCTGAAAGTAGAAGTGATTTTTAAGTGCTATTTTTAACTCCCCAGAGATTAATTCAGAGGAAGAATACTAAAGTCCTGCCAAGAATACGTGAAGAAAACATTTTACTCTCTTGAAATGCATTATTTTGAAAATATGAAAAAATGAAGTCTAATTCTATAAAGAAAGAAACACTCAGGTTTATTGAGACAGAAAATAATAAGGAAATATCCACAGGCCTGTGATAATAGTGTACTGAGGACTGGAAGGGAATGCTTCTCTTCCTGTCTTCTCTAAACTTTTCTTACTGTTTCAAAAGTCATACTGAGGTTGGCATGTATAAATCTTGTAAAAAGAATCTTTTCCACATGTTGTTGTTGCTAAATGTCATGCAGTCAGTTCTGACTGATAGTGACCTTGTATAGAATTTCCAAGGAGTGACTGGTGGGTTTGAACTTCCAACATTGTGATTAGCAGTCTAATACTTATCATACAGAAATGGCTGCAAGCATACATTGACAGAGAACTTTCAGAGGTTCAAGCCGGATTCAGAGAGGAATATCATTGCTGGTGTCCGATGGATCTTGGCTAAAAGCAGAGAATAGCAGAAAGGTGTTTACCTGTGTTTTATTGACTATACAAAGTCTTTCGATTATGTGGATCAAGACAAGCTATGGACAACATTGTGAAGTATGAGTATTCTGGAACACTTAATTTTGCTCATGAGGAATCTGTACCTGGACCAAGAAGCAGTTGTTCGAACAGAACATAGGAACACTGAATGGTTTAAAATTAAGAAAGGGGTGCAACAAGGTTGTATTCTTTCACCGTAATTATTCAACCTGTATGCTGAGCAAATAATCCGAGATGTGTGGTTCTATGAAGGACAATGTGGCATCAAGATTGGAGGAAGACTCATTAACAACCTGTGATACGCAGATGATACAACCTTGCTTGCTGAAAGTGAAGAGGATTTAAAACATTTACTGATGAAGATCAAAGAGCACAGCCATCTGTATGTATCTCAATGTAAAGAAAACAAAAATCTTCACCACTGGACCAATAAACAACATTCTTATCAATGGAAAAAGGTTAAAGTTGTCAATTATCAATTATCAACACTCACTGAAGCAGCAGTCAAGAAATAAAACAACGTATTGCCTTAGGCAAATCTGCTGCACAAGATTTTTTTTTTTTTTTTAATGTTTTATTGTGTATTGTGTGATAGTCTACATGGGGAAACATTAGTTTTACATTCTTTCCATCATACATCATCTCATTGCCATAGTTACCATCCCATCCATGCATCATCACCCAACCAAAGGGTATACCCTGCAATCCCACCCGCCCTCCCCTCACGGTCCTCAGCACACGGCCCCCTCCCACTCTAGATCCCTAGTCCCCAGCCACTCCATCTCTTCACATCATCCTCTCTCTTCACATCATCCTCTCTGTCTCAGTCTCAGGCCTCACTGCTTCTCTGGGTGGGGTCTTGCTCTCTGCTCTTCTCCATTGATGGTCCCAGAGCCCTCCACTCCTAGACTGAAAGGTTAATCACACCCCTCCTTGCTATAAAATGTTCATCTTTACATTTCCAGTCTTCACAGTCCTGGTAACAATTATTCACCCTTGCATCCCAAGGGACCCATCTGCATTTCTTTTCATCTGCCCTTCCTAGACAGGTCGGAACTAAGACTTTTTTAAAGTGTTGAAGAGCAAAGATGTCAGCTTGAGGACTAAGGTACGTCTGACCCAAACGATGGTATTTTCAATAACCTCATATGCATGTGAAAGCTGGACAGTGAATGAGGAAGACCGTAGAAAAATTGATGCTTTTTAGTGTGGTGTTGGAGGAGAATATTGAAAGTGCCAGGGGATGCCAAAAGAACCAATAGATCAGTTTTGGAAGAAGTGCAACCAGAGTGCTCCTTGGAGGCCAAGATGGGCAAACTTCATCCTTCATACTTCAGACATATTGTCAGAAGGGACCATTCGATGGAGAAGGATATAAATTTGGTAAGGTGGAGGGTCAGAGAAAAAGAGGAAGACCCCTAACGAGATGGATTAGAAAAGTGGCAGCCTCGATGGACTCAAGGTTGGCTCAGGATCAGGCAGTGTTTCATTCTTCTGTGCAAAAGGTTGCTATGGATCAGTACCAACTCAATGGCACCTAACAACAACAACAACAATTTATTATACAGCACCACACCAGGACTCTTCTTTTCCATATAATTACTTTTTACATATGATAATCACTAATTCATGTTTTATTCATTTAGAATATCTGAAAATATATGTAAACTTAAATTTACATGTAACATATTTTTTAAAGAAGATCTTTTTATAAATGTCTTGATACCATTATCCTCAGGTTGTGATGGAAATTGTTATGGAAATTAAGTAGGAAATGCATTCCAACCCCCCACCCCCTTTTTCCAAGACATGAGCTTCTGGAGATTACATTGTCAAGACATTAGAGGAGTCTATCAAGACTGCTTAATTGAAGGATATGATGATAGTTAGAACAAGGAATCACCCTTATCTGATAAAGCATATTTGCAAAGAAGTGATTGTGGCCATATGTGATCTTTAAATTTGATCTTTAGTATCATATTTCTCTTCAGTCTCCCACCTTTATGAAGTGAATAGGCCATGGAGGACACTTAAGGAACATGGTTTTTCTTTATATTTTTGTCCTGAATTAGTCAAATCAAGCAACATACATTGACATTGGTAGCTTGAGTTTAACAGAACAAGCTAATTGAGGTGGTGTTCATGTGCTGTGGAGTTGGTTCCAACTCATAGTGAGCCTACATAGAGTTTCCGTGGTTGTAAATATTTATGGGAGCAGAAAGCCTCATTTTTCTCCCATGGAATGATTGGTAGTTTGAAACTACTGACCTTGAGGTTAGCAGCCTGACTCATAATCACTATGCTAGAGAAGAAAGAGTTAATTCCTTGAAAGCTGAATGTGCCTAAGACTCAAACTATCCCTTGCTGCATTTCTCAGACTTTTCCAAAAAAGAATGCAACCTTTCAGTGAGTATTCGTCTAGTCTGATCCTACAATTTAATTGTCACAAAGAAGAAGACAAAGGAGAAGGAGTTTAAGGACAGCAAATTCTTTGTGTAGCTTACTTTATTTTTAAGCTAAAATCTATTATAAAAGATATTTGATTCTGTGAACTTTCTGCATATTTTATTTGCCACTTATACCACCAACACTCACAAATTCATGACTTTATCTTACTAATATTTTAGAAGGCAAAGATTCCACATCTATAGACTAGTTTCAGATAGTAAGACAGAAAAAATTGGGACCATAGCCAACAGTGTTGGGGGCGCTAAAGGACAAAACAAGGGAAAAAAAAAAATCCAAAAGAAAATCCCCTGAGCATTCCGATTTTCAAATAACTGAGTCATTCTAAAGGGTGTAGAATTAAAATGAAGGCATGAAGTTTAAGACATAGAAAGTGGGGCATGAAGGAGAGTGGAGTATTAAGACAGGAATGGAAAAAATTATACTATAAAACTTCTGAATGTGGAAATCTTTATATAAATATAAATATATTTATACACAGAGAAGAAATATTTTATTAAGTGTGTGTGTGTGTGTGTGTGTATCCACACAGTTAATAAAATATTTCTTAAATTAATGAATGTCCATTTAAAAAGTATTAACTTCAAATGTAGCCTGTAGAAATATTTGGCTATAAGAGAACTGCACCAACTGTAGCTAACTTGAGCAATAAAAAATTTTTAAAAAAAGATATAGAGCAGTACAAAGAAGAAAAATAAAAATCTGATGAATCAAAACTCTAAATTAACAGGGATGAGAATCTTAGTAACAGCAATGAAAGGAAAGTGTCTTTAGAGTACCACTTTTATAATGAATAACCTCTATCTTTAATTCACTTGGGACAAGATACAAATTTATGGGCCAAACACATATCTTTGGACGACTTTGTCCTGAAAGTAGCATCATGAAGAATGGATCCAACTAAGATTGCAAACAATAAGGGAAGAGTAGTTTCCCAAATGAAAGTACAGATATTACTAATAGAAGTCAAATGAACAATGAAAATGCACTATATCTCCTCTCCTTGCATTGTACTAGTTTCTTTAAGTAGAATATTTAATATAGTATTCTCTGCTAACCTTTGTGCTGTTTAGAGTTGAATGCTCTGTACACATATATGAGGTCAAATTGGTTGATTGCATTGTTTAGTTCTTCTGTGTTTTTGTTGAGTTTCTTTGTGGGTATTCTATCCTTTTTTGAAAGTGGTGAATTAAAATCCCAACTATTATTGTAGGTTTGTCTATTCTTTCTTTAATTCTGTTAGGGTTTGCTGTATCTATATTGGGGTTCTTTCATTGAGAGCATAGATATTTATTATAGGTATGTTATCTAGTTCAATTGATACTTTAATGATGTGATAATGCCCTTTTTTATCTCTTATGCTGGTTTTTGCCTTAAAGTTTATTAGTAGCACTTTTCTTTTTCCCACCTGTTTTCAAGATTCTCTCCTTATGTTTGAATTTGGAGAGCTTGATTATGATATGTCTTGGCAATTTTATTTTGAGGTCTATCCTTCCTGGGTTTCATTCAGTTTCTTAAATGCTTATCTTCTCATCTTTCAGGATGTTAGGGAAATTTTCCTCCAATAGATCTTCAACTAACTCCTCTGTAGTCTTCTGTGATTCTTCTTGTTCCAAAATTCCAATTACCCTCAGGTTATTCCTCTTCATGTTCTCCCACATGAATCTTAGAATTTCTTCAGATTGTTTTTTATTATTTTTTTTCTGCTTGCTCTTCTAGCTTAGAAATACTGAGAGATTTCTCTTCCAGCTCACTGGTCCTGGCTTCCATCTCTTCAATTCAATTCCTTTGCCCTTTCAATGTATTATCCATTTCTGATATTTATTATTAATTGTTTGGACCTCTTTTTGCAGGTTTTGAGTTGTTTCCAATGCTATTCATATCTTATTTGATAGTTTCTGTAGCACTTTCCTGACTTCTTCCTTGCTTTTCTCATATCCTCTATGAAGCATTTGGATGTACAGCAATATAATTCTCCTGAATTTCTTATCAGGCAGTTCCAGAGCCTGCCCTCTTTCCAATGGGAATTCTAGGTCTATTTCTAGATTATTTGTTTCAGTTACTCTACCTTGTTTCTTGACATGAGCTAAAATCTTCTGTTGCTTTTTTGTTGTTGTTGTTGGCATTTTTAATAATACAATGTATGCACGTTGGTGTATTATTTTGCTTTGTTATTACTTCCTGATAGATATGACTAGGAGCTAGACTTCCCTTTTCACTTCTCTTATTATTCAATTCAGAGTAATGTTAGTAATTGTTGGCTATCCATGTAGTGTATAGCAGCTAATACAGCCTCTTGCCCAGATGGTGGGATTTTATATGGTGCAATTGTAGGTTGGCTAAATGGCTACAATTTCTGTCTCTTCTTGGGTAATGTAGGGAGAGAAAGAACACCCCCCAGGATAAAAGGAGGACCACAACCCCCCCCCAAAAAAACAAACAAACAAGAAAAGCAAAATAAAACAAAACAATAAAACAAAAGCAAAAAACAGATTGGATACTAAAGTCTATAATCATCACAAACACACACACACATATACACACACAAAAAAAATTCTGTAGCAAAATATGAGTAAGACTTTAACACCCCATTTTTGGTTTATTGCCTTCAAAGCCACCTGAGAAATTTCAAGATGTTATTGTTGCTCGTTATGATGTAACTCATGATTTCATTTTGGCTTCTTTCCTTTTTTGTCAGTGTCTCCTTTCCTTAAGCCTGATCAGGTGTTTCTGTTAGTGAGAAACATCCCAGAGCTGTTCAGGACCATTTTAAGCTGTTCCTACTGACTTCTCCCTTTCTTCAATTCTGGGCCCAGAAGTCTTTGTTGAGCAGATCTGTGCGCCTGCATAGTAGAACCTTCCAGGGATGGGGAGGGGAGGGGATACACTCCCTCAGTCACCCACTTCTAATCGCCAGAGTGGAGTAAACAAACAGAGAGAAAAATGAACAGAAAAAGTAAAAATGTTCACACCTTTATCTCCATCGATCGGCCAGAGATCTACAGTGGGAGTGCTCCTCTGATCCTCCATCATACCCAAGATGGCCACTTTGTGACCTACCAGCAGCTTCAGATCGGAAAACTCCACCTTTATTACTTCGGTTACAAATCCCACTAGTAATAAGCCTTCTATCCTTCAAAATACTCCTTTACTTGTAGTTCCGAGTTCTGAGACCATCTCCTGAACCTGCTTCATCTGGCATTCTGTGTTATTACTGACGGAGGTCTGCATGGGGCCTTTCCCTAATCCGCTACCAAGCCCCACCTCCTAATTTTCTATATAACCTTTGATGGAAAAAAAAATCCCAATTTTATATTCAAGAAATTTAATATATAAATATTTGAGAAATATGTTAAAGTGTAAGAAGATGTACTCCCCAACTGCATTTTACTTATTTTTCCATAGCATACAAGAAGGTATTATAAATCTATCCCTTAGTTAATCTGGACAGGATTTGAAAAAAGCCTTTATGAAATGAAAAAAATAAACATTATAAAAGGAAGTTAATTTATTCATTAAATTTGTAATGAAGGATATTTTGAGCATATAGCTCTTAATGTAGAAATGTTAGCAAAAACAAAATGGTGACTGAGATATTTTGAAATGTTCTCTTTCTGAAAAACTGACAAAGTCTATATAAATTATGAATTTTTCGTTCATTGCTGAGCAAAGGAGCTTTTCCTGAAAATTAGTTACAAATGAACACAGGGAGCCAAAGTTCCCAGAGAATGAATAGCGATAATATGGCCTCAGAGCTTTGTTGATTAATAATCAAAGATGGGGAAATACGAAACTAAGCTTTATGCCTAAGAAAAATGGTAAAGTCAAAAATTTGACTCTATCAGAAGAGATTACCCCTTCAGTGAAAAGCTGCACTAGAAAAATCCATTAATCTAAAAAGGAAGCAATGCAAGAATCATCTTTTTTTGGACCAACTCCAGATCTGAAAGCGATATTGATAATAGTATTGTTTTTCACAGAGAATTTGTACCCAAAGAAGTATTCTCATGGGAGCCTGGACTTAATTTATATGGAAAGTGACCATAGAATATCAAGATAATTATTTTTATATTAATTACTATAGAATTAAAATAGAACAAAAAATGTGAAACCAATGGTAGTAAAGGACTGATTAAAAAAAAACAAAAACTCATATAGTAAAAATTAGAATTTTTTAAATTATACCCCAAAAATTCAGGAACTAAAATGTATCAAAAAGAGATTAGATGGAAAAGTATAATTGTATTAATAATCACAATGCATGCAAAGGAATAAATGTACCATAATAATTTTTAAAAAATTGTTGTCAGAGTTAGGATTTAATTTTATCCTTCTTACAATCTATAAAGTTAGTCTATTACTCTTTCATGGATGCTAGCAGAAGACCTGAGTCAAAAACAAATGATTTTATTATAGTCCAGTAAGGCAATATAAACATCAGCATGTGTGTGCTGCTTCTACTTGCTCCCAAGTCTCTCAGGGTCCACACAATATGAAACAGATGACTGCTATGAAAGAATTCTCAGAGAAAGTTACTCACTGAAAAGTCAAATATAGCCTAATCAGTGCCTTACATTCTTGGAATCCCAACAAGTACATGCAAGGATGTTCAGAGTCCATAGTAGATTGCATCTGCCATCAATCAACTCCTCAATCATATACATTTCTGGCTGAACTAGTATTCTCACTTAGTATGCCACTTTTCCAGCCACTTTAAGTTTACCAGTAATATGTGGGGTCAAGTCCGTTTAATTGTTCTCAAATATTAATGAGTTCTGGACTTCTGGTGTGATCTAGGTTTGATCATTGCTGGTCTGCTAACCACAAGGTTGGTGGTTCAAACCCATCAGCCAGTCCTTGGAAACCCTATACAGGGTTGCTATGAGTTGAAACCCACCCCGCATAACTTAACATCAATAACCAGAGTTCAAGCATCAGGAGGAGGCAATTCTGCAGTATTGACCTGAACCAAGCCTTCTAGCCTTACAGAACCAACCAAGTGAAAAATGTTTCCAGAGGGAGCTGTTGTTATTGTTGTTGTTAAGTACGGTCTAATCTTAGGGGCCCTGTATAGGGTTTCAGAGGAGCAGCTAGTTGGCTTGAACTGCCCACCCTACAGTTTAAATAAAACTTGTGACCTTGTGCTTATTCTACAGTGTCACACTAGTACTTGCCCAATAAATAGTAGGTCTTGTTTCAGAAAACCAAGATATAATTTGAGATTAGTAGTTTATCCATTTTATTCATGCAAGTGAATGTAGATAGACCTTTCAATTATTGTTGTTAATTGTTAATTAATACAAGGAACAATAGATGGGCCAGAAAAAAATTCCTAAAATAAATGTATGCATAGATGTGTGTATATATATATATACATATAATAAACTGTGGACCACAGGTTTCCCACAACATATAACCTAAAGTGGAACAGATTATTGCAGTTTGAGTTCTTTGCTCAATGTGATTTAGATCATTGTTACATTGATTTTGGTTAAGTCACATAGGCCTTATAACTGAGCAGTTGAGGCCTCTTGTGTCATGAAAGCATAACCTAAGGCCATTAAGGTAATCAAAAAGGCATATACATTTGTATCAGTTGGAATATAATAAGATGGTGCCAACACATGTGTTTGCACGTGAATGGGAATGAGCAGAATTCATGTTCAGGAGTAATCATTGATGTCATCTGACAAAGCAGAATATACCCAGAAATGATCAAGCCTACATGAATTTTTCTTCTGTTTTCATAAGACATAGACAGAGCTGATACATCCAGCAGCAGGTCATTTCCCCAGCCACAACTGCTGCTGAGCGATTGTTTTACCAGGCTGTGGTGCAGGCTCAGTGGGACAAAGAGCATTCATTGTTTTTCACTCCTTGAACCTCTTGAGTTCTAAGGTATTTCCTCTCCAGGTGTTGGTGGAATTGCTGCTTTATGGCCATGCAGTAAGTCTATTCCAGTAGCTATAACTTCCAGTAGCTATAACTTCACATTTTCTCAAATCATTTCCTACTTATATTTGAACTATCTACCCATAATGGCCAATTACAAGAGAAACAAGGCTATTTTAATAAAATTTGCAGATGCTCATTATATATCCCACTTTGGTGCAGATGGCTCACCATGGGAACTCAGCAACATATTCAACCAGTTGTCTTTATTTTCATGATCAATGATCACACAAATTAGAATAAGAGAAAGGTGAATAAACCAAAACTAAGTTAGAATCCTCTAAGCCACATTTTGACTGGGATGTCAGTGGGAGACAATACCAACCAAGATAGCCTCTAGTCTCTGTTAGAAGAAAGAGATGCTTCATGCCCAGAAACAGTTAGAATATAATCCAAAGTTTTAAAAATAAATTGATTAATCCATTTCATTCTGATACTTAAACAGGAAACACCAGAATGTCATGAACTGTCTACAGATGGCCATACTCAGTGAACAAATGGTATTACTAAAATTTGTTCACCAGGAAGAAGTGAAGAAAATAGAGTCAGAAATGCTTTTAATATAACTTTTAAAGAGTTAATGTCAATGCTCAATAATGTCATATGCCTGAAGCTGGCTGGGATTGTGGAATATCTACCAAATATACTGACTATAATTCCTTTGTGGATTCACCGTCTCAACAAAAGACAAAAAATCCAGACAGTAAATGGTCCCAAAAGTTGAAAACATAGCAGTTTCGTTTGAAAGGCTAGTTTATTATCGATTAGTGTGGCAAAGAAAATTGATCAGACTGGAATAACAGTACTTTAATTTGAATACATGTAAACAGTGCTGACACCCCATCAGTAAACTCAAAGGTGAACAAAGATCCAATATAGTCAATTTGCCAAGAGAAAGTAGGGTAAGTGTTTCATACAATGAAGCTTCCTTCCCTGAAAGATAAAGAAGTTAACTTTTTACAAGCGGCCCTAATATAGTATGAGGTGTTAGTTTCTACATTAGAACACTTTACCCTTTACTCTATACTGAATCTATGATGGTTTATATTTTGCTATGCCCAGTGCACTGATAAATTAAGATGGGAATGATAATGATCAGTACAAGGCAGACTTGATTAGAAGATGAATTTCTGGTAAGTCTTAGATAATAGGTCCTAACCAAGGGTATCTATATGAGTGACTCAGATTATCTAATTGGTCATTGTGATTCCACAGTTCACAAACTGGAAACAGGGATAAATTTAATCTGGTGATCTACAGTCTTTCAAGGAGGTGACAGGCATGAGTGCTAGGTCATTAGTAACATCCCAAGAGTCAAGCAAGTTGTCAGTCTATGAATGTCTGACTTCTGGACAACTTGTTCTTGCCCTTTAATGTTTTGTAAATTCACTTTCATTTTGAAACAATCAGACCAACACATAGTGTTGTTAACTGCTTTGAGCCAGTTCCAATTCATAGCAATCCTGTATAGGTTTCCAAGGAGTGGCTGGTGGATTTGATCCACTGATCTTGTGGTTAGCTGTTTAGTACTTATCCTACAGCACCACACCAGTACTCCAATCCCTACTCACAAGACATTTTTCATGACAATAACCTTCATTTATTACACATGAAGCTTTTAGATCACCGAAACACATCGAACATTTTCTTGCAGTAAAAATCACTCAATGCCATTAAGAAGATTCTGACTAATAGAGTTCCTACATAGAGTTTTTGAGGCTGTAAATCTGTGCAAGACCAGAAAGCCTTATCTTTCTCCTGCAGAGTAGCTTGTAATTATCATTGTAATTATATCTTGATTGCATATTTGATTAACTTCAGATTTTAAAGGTTGGTTGTTATTGTTGTTAAGTGCCGTTAAGTAGATTCCAACCCACAGGGACCCTGTATAGGGTTTCCAAGGAGTAGCTGGTGAGCTTGAATGCCGACCTTGCATTTCAAACCTCTTTGCAGTCTGGTGCATTAACCCACAATGCCACACCGGTAATTCTTCGACTTCATCATTACGTGCTTTAGTGGTTGATAAACAAATTTGAATAATAGTCATATAAAGTGGTCTTCCTTGCTGTTGTTGTTGTTAAGTGTCATTGAGTTGTTTCAGATTCATAGTGACCCTGTATAGGGTTTCCGAGGAGCAGCTGGTGAGCTTGAACCAGTGACATTGTGGTTCAAACCGACTTTGCAGTATAGCACATTAACCCACAGCACCACATCAGGTCTTTCTTGTAGATGTAGTGATAATATCTTACCACAAACAGCATTTAACTTCAAGATAGATCTTGAAATATTCTTTTTGAAGATAAGTGCTATCCCATTCTTCTTGAATTTGTCATTCCCAGCATAGAAAACCATATGATTGTCAGATTCAAATTGGCCAATACCTGTCCATTTCAGCTCAATACCTACTATATCAATCTCTAGGTACTCCATTTCATTTTTGACAACTTCTAATTTTCTTAGATTCATACTTTGTACACTATATGTTCTAATTATTAATGGATATTTACAGATATTTCTCTTAATTTTCTGTTGTGCCCCATCAGCAAATGAAAGTTCCAAAGGCTTTACTACACTTGCATAAATCACAGTCAACTCTACTTTGAGGAGGCAGCTCTTCCCCAATTGTATTTTGAGTGCCTTCCAACCTGAGTAGTTCATCTTCTGGCACTGTATCTGACAGTGTTCTGAGGGGCTCATCTTCTGGCACTGTATCTGACAGTGTTCTGAGGGGCTCATCTTCTGGCACTCTATCTGACAGTGTTCTGAGGGGCTCATCATCTGGCCCTGTATCTTACAGTGTTCTGAGGGGCTCATCTTCTGGCACTGTATCTGACAGTGTTCTGAGGGGCTCATCTTCTGGCACTCTGACAGTGTTCTGAGGGACTCATCTTCTGGCACTCTATCTGACAGTGTTCTGCTGCTGTTCATGCTGCTTCCAGTGGCTAAACATTCAGAAGTAGTTCGCCTCTCCTTTTTCCTCTTCTGTATTAGTCTAGAAGCCCCACTGAAACCTGACTACAAGCTTAACCCTGCTGGCATTTAAAATATCACTGGTATAGCTTCCAGCATCTCAGCAACACACGAGTCACTACAGTACAACAAACTAATAGAAGAAGGGCAGAGCTAAGCAAATATTGGTAAGTCTATTCTTTAGATATCTTTTGTTTGTTGCTAGATGCCATTGAGTCAGTAATGACTCAAAGCATCCCTATGCACAACAGAAAGAAACCGTGCTCCATCCTGGGCCAACCTCACAATTGTTGCTATGTTTGAGTCCATTGCTATTGCCACTGTGCCAATCCATCTCATTGAAGGTCTTTCTCTTTTTCTCCAATCCTCCACTTTACCAAACATGGTGTCCTTCTCTAGTGACAGGTCCCTCCTGACAATATGTCCAAATTATAAAAGACAGAGTCTGGCCATCCTGGCTTCCAAGGAGTACTTTGGTTGTATCTCTTCCAACACAAATCTTTTGGTTCTTTTGGCAGTCCATGATACTTTCAATATTTTCCTCCAGCACCATAACTCAAATGCATCAATTCTTCTATGGTCTTCCTTATTCATTATCCAACTTTTGCATGCAAATGAGATTATTGAAAATACCATGAATTGCTTCAGGCACACCTTAGTCTTCAAACTTATATCTGTGCTCTTCAATACTTTAAAGAGGTGTTGGGCAGCAGATTTGCCTAATGCAAAATGTTGTTTGATTTCCTGACTCATGTTTCCATGAATGCTGATGGTTGCTTCAAGAAAAATGAAGTCATTGATAACTTCAATATTTTCTTCATATTTTGGTGAAACTTCAATGTTTTCTTTAAATTGAGGTGCAACCCATAACGAAGGCTGTGGTCTTTGGTCTTCATCAATATGTATTTTAAATTATTTTAGCTTTCAGAAAGCAAGGTTGTATTGTCTGCATTTCGCAGGTTGTTAATGAGTCTTCCTCCAATTCTGATACCATGTTTTTCTTCATATAATCCAGCTTCTCTGATTATTTGTTCAGCATACAGATTGAATAAGTATGTTGAAAGAATACAACCTGGGCACACACCTTTCCAAATTTTAAATCATTCTGTGTTCACTTGCTGTGTTCAAACAACTGCCTCTTGGTCTATGTACATGTTCCTCATGAGCATAATTAAGTGTTCAGTAATACTCATACTTTGCAATGTTGTCCATAGCTTGTCATAATCCACACAATTGAAAGCCTTTGCGTAGTCAATAAAGCACAAGTAAACATCTTTCTGGTATTCTCTGCTTTCAGCCAAGATTGATTTGACATCAGCAATGATATCCCTCCTTCTACATCCTCTTCTGAAATAAGTTCTCTGTCAATATATGGTTGCAGCCATTTCTTTTTTGTTTTACCTTTAGTAAAATACTTTATTAGCATGGAATATCAATGATATTGTCCATGATTTCTGCATGCTGTGGGTCACCTCTCTTTGGAATTAGTACAAACATGGATCTCTTAGAGTCAGTTGTCTTCCAAATAGCATAGATGAGTGATTGCCTCCAGTGCCACCTCATTTTGTTGAAAATTTTCTATTTGAGTTCCATCAATTCCTGGTGCCTTGTTTTTTACTAATGACTTCAGAGCAGCTTGGACTTCTTCCTTCAGTATCATTGGCTCTTGATCATATGCTACCAATGTTCAGTAAATGGTTGAACATTGACCATTTATTTTGGTATAGTCACTCTGTGTATTCTTTCCATCTTCTTTTGATGCTTTCTTCATCATACAGTTTTTGCCTATAGAATCTATGAATAACACAAGTCAAGGTTTTAATTTTTTCTTCAGTTTCCTCAGCTTAAAAAATGGTGAGCATGTTCTAACCTATTGGTTTTCTAACTCCGGGTCTATTCACATGTTAATATAATATTTGATTTTGTTCTCTAGAACTGACCTTTGAAATTTTCTGTTCAGCTCTTGCATCTCCTCACTTCTTCAATTTGCTTTAGCATCTCTACAATGTACAGCAAGATTCAGTCTCTTCGGACATCTGTTTTTGGGTTTTCCTTCTCTCTTGTCTTCTCAATGACCTTTTGCTTTATTCCTCTAGGATGTTCTTGATGTCATCCCACAACTCTTCTGGTCTTTGTTCTTTAGTGTCTAATGCTTCAAATATGCTTGTCAAATGTTCTATAAATTCAGGTGGGATATATTCAAAGTCATATTGTGAACTTGTTTTCATTTTCTTCAGCTTCAGTCTGAATTTGCAAATGAGCAGTTGATGGTCTGTTCCACAGTCTGCTCCTGACCTTGCTTTGGCTGATGATGGGGAGCTTTTCCATCATCTCTTTCCACAGATATAGGCAATTTGAGTTCTGTGTATTCAGGTGAAGTCAATATGTACAGTTGTCTTTTAGGCTGTTTAAAAAAGATATTTGCACTGATGAATTCATTTGTCTTGCAAAATTCTATCATGTTATCTCTAGCATTATTTTTATCACCAAGGCTATATTTTCCAATTAATGATAATTCTTTGTTTACAACCTTTGCAATCTGATTGCCAGTAATGATCACTACATCTTGAATGCATGTTCGATCAGTTTCAGACTAAAGAAGTTGGTAGAATTCTTCAATTTCATCATCACTGACTTTAGTGGTTGGGTGCATAAATTTGAGTAATAGTGGTTATAATTGGTCTTCCTTGTAGGTGAATGGATATTATCCTATCACAGGCAGTGCTATACCTCATGACTCCTCTTGATATGTTCTTTTTGGTAATGAATGTGATGACATTCCTCTTCAATCTGTCATTCCCAGCATAGTAAGTCAGGTGATTTTCCTATTTTAAATGGCCAATACCAGTACATTTCAGTTCAATAATGCATAGGATATTGATGTTTATGTGTTTCATTTTTATTTTTGATAATTTCCAATTTTCCTAGATTCATACTTCATACATTCCCTGTTCCAATTATTATTGGATATTTACAGCTTTTTCTCTTTATTTATTTTGAGTTGTGCCCCATCAGCAAATGAAGGTCCGGAGGGCTTTACTCCCATGGGTTTTTCTCTATTCGCAGCATCACAGTCAACTCTACTTTGAGGAGGCAGCTCTTCCCCAGTGGCATTTTGAGTATCCTCCAACCTGAGGGGCTCATTTTCTGGCACTATATCTGACAGTGTTTCTCTGCTATTCATAAGGTTTTCAGTGACTAAATATTCAGAAGTAGTTCATCACTCCTTCTTCCTAGTCTGTGTTTGTCTCAAAGCCTGTCCACTGTGGGTGACCCTGCTGGTATTTAAAATACCGGTGGCATAGCTTCCAGAATCACAGCAACACATGTCATCATAGTACAAAAAATTGACAGATGAATGGTGGTAGATAGCTAGTACTGCTATAACAAAAATAACCCAGTAGGTTCATTAACAATACATTAGGATTTCCAACAAGTGGTTCATCACTTTGAACTGCCCACCTTGACCTTGCTAATAACAATACAGTGCTCGTCTATAGTTTAGGAGGCTAGAAGTTTATAATAAGAGCACTGACCTTAGAAGAAGAATTCCTGTCTGTGCTGGATGTCCTTGTTTCTCTAGCATCTATTCCTTGTCTCTTTGACAATCTTCATGTTGTGTGGCATCCATCTTTCCCATCTTTGCCATTCCTAATCTTACGAGGTGAGTTTATGTTGTTGTTGTTGTTGTTATGTGCCGTGGAGTCGTTTCCGACTCATAGCGTCCCTGTACAGGGTTTCCAAGGCTGTAAATCTTTACGGGAACAGAAAGCCTCATCTTTCTCCTGCGGAACAGCTGGTAGTTTTGAACCGCTGACCTTGCGGTTCGCTTATAGTTTATTATAAATTAGATCAAACATATTTTCATATATTTCAGGACTACTAGCATTTATTTTCTATGAATTCCTTGTTTTGTCTATGTGTCAATTTTTTTTCAGGATTTTGATCCTTTTCCTCATAATTTTAAAATCATGGTTATGTATTAGCAAGTATAGTTTTATGGTGTGGTGCTGTGGGTTAATGTATTGGTCGGCAAAGTCGGTTTGAGCCGCAAGATGGACGGTTCAAACTCACCAGCCTTTCCTTGGAAACCCTATACAGGGTCACTAAGAGTCAGAACTGATTTAATGGCACTTAACAACAACAATAGTTTTATACTGATATGCAAATATATGCAAACATATATGTAAATATACTTGTTTTTCAAAATTGCCCATGATAAATATTGCAATGCAAATACATATTTCCTTTAGATATTTATCAAAATTGTCTTTTATGACTTCTTAGTTTTAAGTCATAATTAGAAAGGTTTTGCCTAGTTTCCAGCTGTAAATATATTCATTCACCCACTTTTTTTTCCAGCACTTACATATATATTACTTTTTGACAGAGATATTTAAGATTAATTTGGAGTTTATTTTCCTGTTTGATTGTGAGTATATTTACAGTACCATGATTTTTAAATGGCTATTCAGAATTTAAAGCATGATGACTAAGTCTATCAATTTCCCAATTATATTAGGTGCTGTCTTGATCATGTACTAAATGTTAAAGCTTACAACGTCTATTTGGAGACTTTTATTCTGTTTTAGTGTTTGGTTGATGCTCATACCAATACTGTACTACATAAATTATGCATGCATGATAGTCTATTTTCCTAGCTGATTTACCGATCTCTCTTAGCATTGCTTTCTTCATGGATGTTTTCACTATTATTAATAATTTATTTTTCCATATGAGCCTTGTTGTTGTTGTTAGGTACTTATTCAGTCAGTTCATGACTCATAGTGACCCGAAATGCAACAAATGAAACATTCTCCTTTATGATACCATTCTCACAATTATTTTTATGTTTGAGTCCAATGTTGCTGCCACTGTATCAATCCATCACATCAAGGTTCTTCCTCTTTTTCACTCCCCTACTCTTGGACAAGCATGATGCCCTTCTCCGGTGACTGTTTCTTCCTGAAAACATGTCCATATGTCCATGCTACTAAGATGAAATCTCTCCACCCCTGCTTCTAAAGATCATTCTATCTGTATACTTTCCAAGGCATACATGTTTGTTCTTCAGACACTCTGGTATATCAACTCTTCAACAGTTTTCTTTATTCATTGTTCAAGTTTCACATACATTTGAGGTAATTGAAAATATCATGACATTGATCAAGTGCATCTTAGTCCTGAAAGTGACATCTTTGCTTTTTAACATCTTAAAGGTGTTTTTTGCATCAGATATGCCCAATGTAGGTCCTAATATGGCACTGTGGTTTAATGCACTGGAAGTCAAAGTCAGTTTGATCTGCAAGGTTGGCAGTTCAAGCTCACCAGCCGCTCCTCAGAAACCCTCTACAGGGTCGCTATGGGTTGGAATGGACTTAACAGAACTTAACAACAACAACATGCCCAATATAATAATACCTCATTTAATTTCTTGACTGCTACTTGCATGTGCATTGATTGTGGATAAAAACAAAATGAAGTCCATTTTTTCTCCATTTATCATAATGTTGTTTATTGGTCTGTTTGTGAGAATTTTCATTTCTTTTACATTGAGATGCAATCCACACGGAAGACTGCAGTCTTTGCTCTTCACCAGTAAGTATTTCAAATCCTTTTCATTTTCAGTAGGCAAGGTTGTGTCATCTGCATATCACAGGCTGTTAATGAGTCTTCCTCCTATTCTGATGCCATTTTTTTTTTTCATATCATCCAGCTTCTCAGATTTTGCTCAGTTTACATATTGAATAGGTATGGTGAATGTATACACCCCTGTTGCACAACAGTCCTGATTTTAAAACATTTAATATCCCCTTGATCTGTTTCAACATCTGCCTCTTGGTGTGTGTACAAGTTCACCATGAGCCCAATTAAATGTTCGGGAATTCCCATTCTTCACATTGCTATTCATAGTTTGCTATGATCCACACAGTATTAAATTTTAAAAATTTTAATTTCTGTATTGAATTTTTTCTTCCCTTGTTTCAGCTTGAGAAATGCTAAGTATGTTCTCTTGTTTTTCTACCTCCATGTCTTAGCACTTTTCATTATAATACTCAAACTGCCCTTTGAAATTTTCTGTTTTACCTTTTCCCTTCCTCATTTTTTAGAGTCTCTTCTGATATCCCTTTTTGTCTTTTCTTTCTCTCTTGTATTTTTAATTACCTTTTGCTTTCTTCATGCATGTTCTTGAAGTCATTGTGGAAAGACTTTATCAAATTTCTTTGTCATTAATGTCTAAAATAACAAATCTGTTCTTGATATGATCTTTAAATTTAGGTGAGATCTATTCAAGGTCATATTTTGACTCTTATGAACTTATTTCAATTTTCTTTAGTTTCAGCCTGAGTTTACATAGGAGCAATTGATGATCTGATCTACAGTTAAACCCTGAACTTATTTTAGCTAATGATATTGAGCTTCTTCATTGTTTGTTCTCACAGATGTAGTTTGATTCCTGCATGTTCCTTCAGGCAAAACTCACATGTATAGTTGCCATGAATGTTGAAAAAAGTTGTTTCCATCAATAAGGTATTGGTCTTGCAAAATTCTATCATGGTTTCTATCACCAAGGCCATATTTTCGCACTACTGATCCTTACTTTTTGTTTTCTACTTTCACATTCTGATCACCATTAATTATCAATACAACTTGATTGCATGTTTGATCAATTTCAAATTGAAGAAATGCATAAACCTTCTCAATTTCTTCATCATTGGCTCAGTTGTTGGAGCATAAATTAAATCAAAGTAATATTAAGAGACTTTCCTTGTGGGAGTAGTGATATGATCATATGGCAGATTTTGAAATGTTCTTTTGACATGAATGTGATCTTATTCTCTTGAATTTGTTATTCCCAGCATAGTAAACCATATGCCTGTCCAATTCAAAATGGTCAATACCAGTCTGTTTCAGCTTACTAATGTCTAGGATGGAATCCTAGTGTGGCACAGTAGGATGAGAACTGAAATGCTAACCACAAGGTAAGCCACTCTTTGGAAACCCTATACTGGATATCTATGAGTTAGGACTTAACAACAACAACAACGCCTACTATATTGATCTTTATGTGTTTCACATCATTTTTTATTATTTCTAATTTTCCTAGATTCACACGTTATAAAATCCATGTTCTAATATTAATGGATGTTTGCAGTTTTTTTTTCTCTCATTTTAAGTTGTATTACATAAGCAAATGAAGGTCCTGAAAGCTTTGCTCCATCTACATCAATGATGTCAAATATACTCTAAGGAGACAATTCTTCCCCAATCGTATTTTTAATGCTTTCCAACCTGAGGGGAGTTTTCTTCAGGAACTGCTCAGATAGTTTCCCACAGATATTTAAGACATTCCCAGTGGCTAATCTTTCCGAAGTGGTTAAGCTTCTGCACTTCCTAGTCTACCTTAGTGTGGAATCTTCACTGAAAACTGTATGCTATGGGTGACCTTGTTGTTGTTGCGTGCCGTGGAGTCGGTTCCGACTCATAACGACCCTGTATAGGGTTTCCAAGGCTGTAAATCTTTACAGGAGCAGAAACCCTCATCTTTCTCCCACGGATCAACTGGTAGTTTCGAACTGTTGACCTTGCGGTTCACAGCCTGATTTGTAACCACGACACTACCAGAGCTCCTTAATGGTGTTTAAAATACTGGTGGCATAGCTACCAGCATCACAACATACAAGCCCTACAATATAAGTGACAGACAATGGTACATATGAACTTCCAAATCAATTCATCATTCTTTAAAAAAAAAAAAAAAAAAAGCTGGTCCCTTTATTAGGATTGTGTCTTAGGCTGGGTTTTCTAGAGAAAAACTAGTGAAACATATATATGTATATGTGTGTATACACATATACATATATAGAGACACACACATATATATATACACATATACATATACATATAGTCCTGGTATTGTGCTGTGGGTTAATGCACCAGACCGCAAAGTCTTTTGAACTGCAAGGTTGGTGATTCAAACTCACCAGCTGCTCCTTGGAAACCTTATACAGGGTTGTTATGTGTCAGAATTGACTTGATGGCACTCAACAATCTCTCTCTCTCTCTCTCTCTCTCTCTCTCTCTATTTATCTATATCTATATATAGACAGAGAGACAGAGAAGTTTATTACCAAGGAAATGGCTTAAAATTGCAGAGTTCAAGTCCCCAGTGGAAGAAAGAGTGAGAACCTTTCCTGTGTGTCCATTATATTGGGAGCAGGCCACACACCCAAGGAAACATCTTTTCAATCAATTGGCTGTTCATAGCCAATCATCACAGTTAACTATGCCAGTATTAGGTTTCGTCCCATGGGAGTAAGCGCATCTCAACTGCTAAACCACTGAAAATCCTGACTTAGTTAAGTTGACACAGAACCCTAACTATTACACATTGTATTACATTTAGATTGACATATTAACTTGGAGCAAATTAACACCTGTGTACTGCTGCATCATTTTATTCTAACATAAGCTGAAAGAACTGGAGAAAAAATTCAAGACTTGAGTTGCAATACTGATGGTATTTATGAGAAAGATTTTAAATGATACATTAAGCATAAAAGGAAGATGGAATAAACAGAGGAATTCATTGTACCATAATAAAGTGATCAATGTTCAATAATTTCAGGAGGAACCATATGATCAAGAACCAGTGGAACTGAAGGATGCCATTAGCACAAAAAGGTGTTCAGTAAATCACAGACTACCAATTGAAATGTTTCAACAAACTGATGAAATGCTGCAACAGCTCACTATTCTATGCCAAGAAATCTGGAATACAGCTTCCTGGTTAACTGACAAGAAGAGACTCATATTTATGCTCATTCCAAAGGAAAGTGACCAAACAGAATGTGGAAATTACTAAGCAAAATTACTAATATCACATGCAAGTAAAGTTTTGCTGAAGAAATTTCAAAGCCACTTGCAGCAGATAATTTGAAGAGAACTGTCATAAATTCAAGCCATATTCAGAAGAGAACATGGAACACGCACATAATTGCTGAAGTCAGATGGATTTGGGCTATAACTAGAGAATTCCAGAAATACATTTAACTGCGTTTTATTGACTAGGCAAAAACATTCAGCTGTATGGATCATAACAAACTATGGGTAGTACTGCAAAAAATGGGAACTCCAGAACATTTCATTGTGCTCATGCAGAACCTATATATACTAATTTGAGTACTGATTGGAAGAGAAAAGAGGTCAAAATCAGGAAAGGTGTGCATCAGGGTTGCATCCTTTCATCATAGTTTTCAATCTGTTTGTTGAGCACCTCATCAGAGAAACTAGATTATATGAAGAAGAAGTTACATCAGGATTGCAGGCAGACTCATTAATAACCCGTGATATGTAATGACACAACGTTGCTTGTTGAAAGAGGACTTGACGCACTTATTGATGAAGATCAAAGACAATAGTCTTAAGTATGGATAAGGTTTAATGCAAAGAAAACAATAATCCTTAAAACTCAACCAATAAGCAACATCATGATAAACAAACACAAGACTAAATTGTTAAACATTTCATTTTACTTAGATGCACAATCAACACTAATGGAAGCAGCAGTTAAGAAATTAAAAGACTTACTGCATTGGGCAAATCTGCTGCAAAAGATCTTTAAGGCAATGTTATCACTTTTAGGATTAAGGCACACCTGACCTAAGCCATGTCGTTTTCAGTAACATCATGTGCATGTGAATGCTGGTCAATGAATAGGAAGGACGAAGTATAATTAATGCATTTGAATTATGTAGTCTGTAAGGAATATTGAAAATAACATGAACTGTCAGGAGAAAGAACAAATCTATCTTGGAATAAGTACAGTCAGATGCTGCTTAGCAAGGAGGATGGCAAATCTTCATCTCAAGTACTTTGAACATGTTATCAGGGTAACCAGTCCTTGAAAAAGGATATCATGCTTGGTAAAGTCTTTAAGGGTCAGCAAAAAGAGGAAGAATCGACCATGATAGATCAACACATTGACTGCAAAACATGGGCTCAAACTTGGTAAGCATTGTGAGTATAGCCCAGGAATTCGCTGTGTTTTATGTAGGGTAAGCTGTTGTATGTAGAGTAAGCTGAATCAATACCAACATCTAACATCAACAAAATTAGCATGGGCTAACTCTGCGGGAGAAAGATGAGGCTTTCTGCTCCAGTAAAGATTTACAGCCACGGAAACCCTGTACAGGGTCAGTATGAGTCAGAACCAACTCGATGGCACTTAACAACAACAACAATTATCATTTGGAGTCCTGGTGTAGCGCTGTGGGTTAATGCACCAGACTGCAAAGTCATTTGAACTGCAAGGTCGGTGGTTCAAGTTCACCAGTCACTCCTCGGAAACCCTGTATAGAGTCACTATGGGTCGGAGCTGACTCGACGGCACTTAACAACAACAGTTATCATTTGGAGTCCTGGTGTAGCGCTGTGGGTTAATGCACCAGACTGCAAAGTGTTTTGAACTGCAAGGCCGGCAGCTCAAGTTCACCAGCTGCCCTTTGGAAACCCTACTATACAGGGTCTCTATGGTTTGGAACCGACTCCACGGCACTTCACAACAACAACAATTATCATTTGGAGTCCTGATATGGCATTGTGAGTTAATGTGCCAAACAGCAAAGCTATTCAAACTGCAAAGTTGGTGGCTCAAACTCACCAGCTGCTCCTGGGAAACCCTATACAGGGTCGCTATGGGGCAGAATGACTTGGTGGCACTTCAGAACACAACACCAATTATCACTTGCTTAAGTTCACTTTTGTGTCTTTCAGAAGTGTATTATAGTTTTGCTCATTAGGATCTACAATCTTACTGGGTAAGCTTATATTTAGAGCTATTCTTATGGATAAGGACTGGACTACTAACTAAGAGGTAGGCGGTTCGAACCCACAAGACACTTCTATGAGTCGGAACTGACTCCATGGCCCACTACCACCACCACCATTCTTAGAGATATTACCCTTTTGGCTGTAATGAGACCTCTGCCATGAACTATAAATATTATATATATATATATACATATGGGTATTATACACATGCGCATGCTATTCACGTGGATGAGTTACATGTGAAAATACTTTAGTCTGAAACCAAACAAGAAAATTACTGAGAAGTTCCCTAAAGTATTTTCACATGTAACTCATCCACGTGAATAGCATGCACACGAGTATAATACCCATAAGCACACAAAGGAAGCAAATGCTCTATGAGGCCGTGCACTTTTCAAACACTTTCTAACACATAGAGGTCTTTGATAATATTCCTTCGTTCTTGTAATAAAATTGGTTTGTTTAAAACTCTTACTTGCAGTCAGTTTTATTAAATTATATATTTTTCCTAGAAAATTAGCTCTAGGTTTCAAATTTACTGCAATAGAATTGGAAAGTGGTATCTTATAAGGGTAAACATTTCTGTTTTGAGAGTAGTTTTGTTCTTGCTACTTCTTATTTTAGGTGTAACCTTTTATTACTTTCCTTTTATTTATTAGTTATTGGATTGTCTCTTATTTTTTAATAATGTTCGGTTGATTTGTTTTACTCTCTGTTCTTATAGTCTGAAGGAACCCTGATGACACTATAAGATAAGCACTAGACTACTAACCAAAATGTTGGAGGAAAGAAAATAAAAAATTATCATTCCTTTTCTTATGTTGCTGTTGTTGTAGTTGTTGCATTATAGGACATACTTGATTTGCCACTTTACCCACTTCTCCCACGACCCCCACTGATGTACACCTTCATGTAAATTAGTTTGCTCTTACCCACTGCCATCAAGTCTAGTCCAACTCATAGAGACCCTACAGGACAGAGGAGAACTTCTCCATAGGATTTAGGATGAATGCAACTCTTATGGAAGCAGACAGCCTATTCTTTCCCCAGAATAGTGGCTGGTGGTCTCAAACAGCCAACCTCTTAGAGAACAGCCCAAAGCTAAATCAACTGCACCACTAGCACTCCTAGTTGTGTCATTTTATCATGACCATAAAAAAAAATTCACTACTTCTCAGTGAGGGATCCCAACTTTAAGTCCCTTAATTTAATTAGTAGCGATCATGGTATATAGTTGTTGTTGTTAGGTGCCATTAAGTCAGTACCCCAACCCATAGTGACTTCATGGACAGCAGAATGAAACACTGCCCAATCCTGGGTCAACCTCCACTACTATTGCCATGCTTGA
>NW_006408531.1:5810152-5811830 GCF_000296735.1 Chrysochloris asiatica | reverse complement strand
TTCCAAATTTCTTGGCAGAGATGAATGAGTGCCTCTTGTGCCGCCTCACTTTCTTGAAAGATTTCAATTTTTATTCCATCAATTCCTGGTGCCTTGTTCCTTGCCAATTCCTTCAATGCACTTTGGACTTTCTCCCTGAGTAATCAGTATTTTAATCAGTAGTAATTATCAATGTATCATGATTGCATGTTTGATCAATTTCAGACTAAAGAATTTAATAGAATTCTTCAATTCTATCATCACTATTTTTAGTAGTTTGTGTGTACATTTGAATAATAGTGGTACTAACTGGTCTTCTTTGCTGGCATATGGATATTTTCCTATTATAGACTGCATCGAATTTCAAGATAGATCTTGAAATGCTTTTTTTAGACAATGAATGCTATGCCATTCCTCTTTAATATGATGTTCCTGGGGTAGTGAGCCATATAATTGTCATCAAATTTGCAATGGCCGATACCTTCCAATTTAGCTCACAAATGTATAGAATATCGATCGTTATGTGTTCCATTTCATTTTGATAACCTCCAATTTTCCTAGATTCATACATCATACATTTGATGTTCCAATATTAATGGATGCTTTTTCAAATTTTGTGATGTGTTCTATCAGTAAATAAAGATCCCACAAGCTTTGTTCCATTCATGTCATTATTGTCAACTCTAATTTGAGGAGGCAGCCCTTCCTTAGTCATATTCTGAGTGCCTTTGAACCTAAAGATGTCCTATTCCAGTACGAAATCTTACAATGTTTCATTTGTATTCATATAAGTTTTTAATTTAGAAATAGTCCACCTCTCCTTCTTCCTAGTCTGTCTTAGTCTTAAGCACCACTGAAATGTGTTCATCATAGGTGACTTTGCTGGTCTTTAAATTACCAGTGGCATAGCTTCTAGTATCACAGCAAGAAGCAAGTCACCAGAGTATGACAAACTGACAGATTAGTGGTAATCATACGTCTTAGCATATATCTTTTCCTGAATCTATAAGCTTCACAATGCTAGGACCCCTGGTCCAAAGGATATACTCCAATGCCGGCTCTCCTTTCGTGGTTGTGGTTTTTGTTGTTAAGTACCTTTGAGTCTGTTCTAACTCACAATGATTCTGTATAGGGTTTTCAAGGTTTAACGTTTGGGTTTTAACCACCAACTTTGTAGTCAGCATTCCAATGCTTATCCTATAGTACCACATACTATGATCAGGTCGTATGACAGCAATAATACGTAGTATAGCACTGTAAGATCATTACTGAACAGTGAACCACAAAGTCAGCTTGAGAAGATAAAGCCAAATATTACAACAAAATGTGCAAAGATCTGGAGTCAGAAAAGCAAAAAGGAAGAACACACTCAGCATTTCTCAAGGTGGGGTACCTGAAGAAAAAAAGATTCACTGTGAAAATTTTTGAATGATGCAGCAAGCATCAAGAGAAGATGGAAGAAATACACAGAGTCATTGTACCAAAAGGAAATGGTTCATGTTCAACTGTTTGAAGAGGTACCATATGATCCAGATCCAATGATACTGAATGAGGAAGTCCAAAGCGCATTGAAGGAATTGACAAAGAACAAGGCATAAGGAATTGTTGGAATAAAAATTGAAACCTTTCAAGAAAGTGAGGCAGCACAGGAGGCACTCACTCATCTCTGCCAAGAAATTTGGAAGACAACTATCTGGCC
>NW_006408531.1:5806245-5808146 GCF_000296735.1 Chrysochloris asiatica | reverse complement strand
GCTGCCAGATATCCCCACCTCGTGAACCAAATTCCTATGTAGAGGCAGGTCCCTGACAATGGGTTGGTTCCGACCTGATGTCACCTAACAACATAAACAAGGAGTGGTAATTTTATCCTATTTCTGCAAAAATAAAGAGAGTGATTTATCACTCCAGGAAATGCAAACAAAAACAAACCACGTACCGTTTATGACAAAAATGTTTCAATTAGAAAGCATTCTCAACTGTGACCTGCAAATGATGGAATATTAAATGTCAAGGGAGAAATTATTAAATTTTGAAATAATATATATTCTCCTTTAAATGGTGCATAGATTAAATCATTGTGCCAGCATAATATTTCTATCTTAATAGAACTGACACAAGATGGAAAATACAGAAGGAAAACAGAAATAAAGGTAGAGGCAGATAGTCTTACATGTAGAGATTTGAGCGACATCACCCAAAATGGATAAAACATAGAAATTGTTCCCTATATTCAAGCATAAGATATAAGGCTACCATTAATTAACAGTATATATTACATGCAGAGAAATGGGACGTAGGAGACATTGAGAATTATCCCAAATATATATTGGCATTTAATATCTGCATATTATAAACACAGTATCAACTTACAAAAGGAGGCAATAGATTACTCAATAGATAGTAGTGAGAGAAGTGAGAAATCATTTAGAAAAAATATACAAATACACTTATTTTTCTTTAATCCAAAAAATAAAAATTCTAAGATCAAAGATTTGAATCTATTAACATATTCATCAAAATACTAGAATAAATATTAGAATTTTTATGGAGCATGGAGACTATGACATGAAACCCTAAAATTAGAGAATTCGTTAATTTCACTATATTGTAATCTTAGAATAATCAATAAACAAAATAATGCTATCAATTTGAAATACATGCCATAAATGACCAATTTCCCAAATATATAAAGAACTAAAACAAACAGAAAATAAAAAGTACCCTAACCCATTAGAGAAGTAAGCAAGACATAAATAAGTATTTTAAAAAACAGGTAAATAAGGAAATTTAAATGGCTCCTAGAGTATGGAAAATAATAAGCAATGTTCTAAGTGAGATAAATTAAGATATTATTATCTTTGAAAATTAGATATATTGGATAATATATTGCTTGTCAATTCTCTCAAGAAAGAAGCATTCTCAAATGTCATTGAAATATTAAATTTTATAACAGCTATCGAATGCAGTTTGGTAATAATCTATCACACCAGTGCTCTGTTCATTCTATTTCTAATCAACTTTAGTCTTAGTGATATATCCGAAATGACATATATCATTGTTTTAATCACAAAGTATCGGAAATAACTAAAATTTCTATTAAAGGGACCTGTTTAAACAAATAACCATGAATTTGAGACCATCCTTCAGAAATTTACTTAAACTAAATTACAAAAGTATACTTGGAGTTAACCTTGATCCCCTGTTACTGTTAAGGACTTAGAGAGACACTGTCTGTTCTGTGTAGAATGTCTGAGGAGTCGCTGATTTGTTTGAATCACTCTCCTTGGCTAATAATTTGGTCATGGGATGAGAAAATGCAGAAAAAAAATCTAGTTAAGTCTTTGCCTCACACTTTAAGTTAAATAGATTCCCTAAAACTCAAAACCCCTATCCTAGAGTCAATTCTGACTAATGCTGACCCTAGAAGACATAGGGGACTGCTCCCTATGGTTTTTAAGACTGTATTCTTTACAGAACCAGACTCCCACAGCTTTCTTCTGTGGAGTGGCTAATGGATTCTACTCACTGATATTTCAGGTAGCAGTAAAGTGCTAATTCTGAAGGAACAGAAACACAATAAAGAAAAGAGAAAAACTTAGAGGGTTGATGAGATAAAATAAAAGAGATAAAATACACTTTATTTTATTATTTT
>NW_006408531.1:5778310-5785167 GCF_000296735.1 Chrysochloris asiatica | reverse complement strand
AGTTCTGGAAGAAGTTAGTAGAATTCTTCAATTTTATCAACACTGGATTCAGTGGTTGGTACACAAATTTGTCCAACAGTAATATTTAATTTGTTTTGTAGACATATGGATATTATCCTATCATGGATAGCGTTGTACTTCAAGACAGATCTGGATATGGCCAGTTTTTTTTAAATATTTTTTTAGGATGATTGTGGTGCTATTTCTTTTTGATTTGTCATTCCTGGCAAAGCAAACCATGTGATTCTCAGACTCACAATGGCCAACACCAATCCATTTCAGCTCATTGTCATTGTTGTTGAGTGCCATAGAATTGGTTCTGTCCCACAGTAACCCTGTATAGAGTTTCCAAGGAGCTGGTGGTGAGCCTAAACTGCCAACCTTGAGGTTCAAACCAACTTTACAATCCAGTGCATTAGCACACAGCTCACTAAGGTCTAGGATATTAATGTTTATGCATTCCATTTCATTTCTGACAATTTCCAATTTCCCTATGCTCATATTTTGTAAATTTTATATTCTGATTATTGATGGATGTTTACAGCATTTTCTGTTCAATTTGAGTTTTGCCCCAGCAGCAAATGAAGATCCAGAAGGCTTTACTATATTTGCATGATCATGATTAACTCTACTTTGAGGAGGCAACTCTTCCCCAGTTATCTTTTGAGTGCCCTCCTACCTGAGGGACTCATCTTCAGGCATGATATCTAACAATATTTTGGACTCTTCATCATGTTTCTGTATTCAATATTCTGGTGCTGACAGTGTTCCACTGCTATTCATAGAGTTTTCCGTGAGTAAATATTCGGAAGTAGTTCATCTCTCCATCTTCCTAGTCTCACTTTGTCTAGAAGCTCAGCTGAAATATATCCACCGTGGGTGACCCTTCTGATATTTAACATACCCATGGCATAGTTTCCAGAATCACAGTAATACGCAAGGTACCACAATATGACAAACTGAAAGACAAGTGGTGGAAGGAATTGACATATAAGCCCCTTAAAATACTCAATAATCTTATAGGGAATGTTGAATGTAGTTTTGACAGCTGACTTAAAAATGTGTGAACAAAACTTGAGGGGTGAGCATGATTGTATTAATGAGCATACGGGCAGCAAGGGGTAAGATGAGGCATCAACAGTGAATAGGACAAAATTAAAGTTGGGAAAATCACATATGCATAGTCAATATTGAAGAGAAAGTGATTATTGAGATACTATATCCTACTATTCCTGTTAAGTGCTGCAGAGTTTGTTCTGACTCTTAGCAATCTTGTATAGGGTTCCTGAAGAACAGCTAGTGAGTTTTTCAGCCACTGAACTTGCCATTCAAACAGACCTTGTGGTCCACAGCTTATCCTACAGTGCCATACTATGACTCCAGAAAAACAGGTTTATTATCACTTTCTCTTGCTTTAAATGTACTCATATACTATTCCATTTCTGCACTCCACACAACAGGTACATAAGTAGAAGAGTTAATTAGGCAGTCAAATATCATTTATTCTACAGGAACCTAATTTTGTGCATTAAATTAGTTTTCAAGAATGTGTCTTTTAGGAATTGAATTCACTCTTGTAAGGTGGACTGAAAATTCTTTTTCCACACTTTTCGTTGCACTCGTTACTGAAGAGAACTATTGCTCAACAAACAATTGGAGGCTTTGTCTTTGTCGGTCGTTTTCATCCAATCTGTGCCATCTTCAAGTGCAATCCCTGGAATCTGCCCAGAGATAATTTTTTCGGGTATTGTACCATTTATTTCTCAATCACACTATTGTTGCATGACAATTCTACACGTTCTTTAACTTTCTGATGATAATTAAACCACAGATGCACAATTAAATGTGTTCAAGATTAAGCAATTTAAGTCAATTAAAATTCCAATGTCTTATCTGAGAAATATAAATTAATAGGTTGATATAGAAGTAAGGTTTATGCTTCGTCACGCAGTTTTGTTTTTAAATGGGAAAAAAGTAATAACATATTATCTGTGACAGAACCCATCCTATAAATGTAAGTGTATTTAAAAATATCCCCAGTGTTTCAAACAACTTGGGAAAACTGAGTATAATAGTATGATGAGTAGAAAGCATATTAAGTGGTAATAAGCTTTTATACGCCCTAGATGAAAAAAAAAAAAAAAAAAGCAAAGAAACCAAAAAAACCCAGACCCATTGCCATCAATCAAGTCCAATTTGATTCATACGAACCCTATAGGACAGAAAATAATTGCTCCATAGGGTTTCCTAGGATGTGTAGCAGTTATGAATTGGGCTGTTAACTTTAAGGTCAGCAGTTTGAAACTACCAGCTGTTCTGTGGGAGAAAGATGAGGCTTTCTGCTACCATAAAGATTTACAGCCTTGGAAACCCTGTACAGGGTCACTATGAGTTGGAACTGACTCCATGACACATAACCACCACCAACAACTTTATGACAGTGTTTTAGTTAGTAGCCTAGTGCTTGCCCACTAAGCCACCTGGGATCCTTCAGAAGATATTGCTGCTTTCTAAGTGCCGTCAAGTCAGCTCCGACCGATAGCGACCATGTATAGGGTTTCCAAGGAGCAGCTGGTGAACTTGAACCACTGACCTTACAGTTCAAACGGCTTTGCAGTCTGGTGCATTAACCCACAGCGCCACACCAGGACTCCTTAGAAAGTATTAGTTACGTCTATTTCACCAAGTGATGGTACACATATGAGTAGCTGTTAAGTTTTGTTGAGTTGGTTCAAACTCATAGCGACATTGTTCAGAGTTTCTGAGTATCAGGAAGTGGGTTTGTACCACTGACCTTGTGGTAAGCAGTCCAGTGGTCATCCTGTATCGCCGCAACCAAGACTCCAAATATGGGTACATCTCTTATTTTCCAATGACAGTAAAACCCAGTTCTTGCCTGCATAGTTGTTGTTTTTATTACTATTCATATAAGAGTTCGATATGTTCATTTTATTTATTTCCTTTTACATTTGACAGGGGTGTGTGATGTCCATGCTTATTAATTATGGTGACAAGGCACAGTGTCAATTTGACATTTCATTTCTTCTTGTAGTCAATTTCCATTTCTGTAGCATAATTTGACCACAGAACTTTACTTAATGTTTCCCATTGTCATTATTTTGGTGTTTTGTGTTTCTAGCTGGTCTTTCCATATAGTTATTACAGGATATGATGATTAATAAATAGCATCCTTTGTGTCATGGTTAACAGTACTAGGAAGAATGATGCTTGATAATACTAGTTATTTGAACCCACTGTTGCAGCCTCTATGTTAATCCATCCCTTTGAAGGCCTTTTTTTTTTTTTTTTTTGGCCCTTTGCTTTACCAAGCACGATGATCTTTTCCAGGGACTGGTCCCTCCAGATAACATGTCTTAAGTACATGAAAAGTAGGTTTTGTCATCTTCATTTTCAGGGAACATTGGCTGTACTTCTCCCAAGACAAATCTGTTTGTTCTTCTCTTATCCAGGAATTTTTAATATTCTTCACCAACACTATAATTCATTCTTCAGTTTTCCTTATTCATTTCCCAGCATTCACATGCATATGAGGCAATCTAAAATGCAATGACTTGAATCAGGCACACCTTAGTACTCACTGCTAGCAGAGGCACCACTGAGTGGCTTCCAACCAGGTCTATCCTCAGCTCCCATCCTCACAATTTATATTTCCACCCCCAATATGCTGAATTCTTCTACATCCCCAGGTCATGTGTGTGTATATATAAAATATAGATTTAATATGTTGTTTCTGTTAAGAGCAGTCTAGTTGGTTCTGATTCATAGAGACCCTGTATAGGGTTGTCAAGGGGCTGCTGGTGAGCTTGAACTGGTGGCCTTGTGGTTTAAAAGACCTTGCTGGTGAGTGTATATCCTAAAGTGTCATACCAGGACCCCAGATTCGTTATATCTGGGATGATAATACAAATTCTCAGCAAGGGGCCAAACTGAAATGATTCAGTTTGAAGCCCTGGCATAAACCACCATTGGCCAGAAATTCAGTGCTTACTTTTTTGTCCCACCTAAGTACTCTCACAGAAGTCTGTAGGTGAAGAATAATGTTGCTGAAAGAGTTCCACCCGAGGAACTCAACATGAGGCAACACACGCACATCTCAACTAAATTAAGATAATGCATTGCTGAACCTCAAGCTTGTTGCTATAATGCCTGAGTCTTTCAAGAACCTAGAGAGGAATTGAGTGTCTGTTTTGAAGGTGTGAAATTTGTAAATAATTTGTGGTAGACAGTCATTGATTACATATATCCACAGTTGAGTTGTTGCAAAACTCCCATTGGATGGTGCAGTTTCTTTCTTGCCTTAAGTCTAGGCTAGGTCTATTATTAATCTCTTTGACCAACCAAATGTGGTGAAAGAGACACTGTATGATTATCATGTCTGGTTCATATAAGGCTTTTCAACTTCTACTGGGCCTCTTGGAATATTTGTTCAGCTCAGAACCAATCTATAGTACCATGAGGAACTCAACACTGTTATTTATTATTATTATTTTAATAAAGGCAACAGTAATAATCATCTCCCTTTGTCAAGAGTCAAATAAGTATTAGTCATAATGTCATTTGCAAGACACTGAATCAAAACATAAGCAACTTTTACTTATCAGCATGAATTAGCATGATTTAGTAATGTTCACCACCACTTGTCTGTCAGTTTGTCATACTGTGGTGGCTTGTGAGTTGCTGTGATTCTGAAAGATATGTCATTGGTATTTTAAATACTAGCAGGGTTACCCACAGTGGATAGGTTTCACATGAGCTTCCAGAAGAAGACAGACTGGGAAGAAGAAGTGATGAACTACTTCCAAATATTTAGTAACTGAAAACCTTATAAATAGCACAAAAACACTGCCAGATATAATGCCAAAAATGAGCTCCTCAGGTTGGAAGGCACTCAAAATGAGACTGGGGAAAAGCAGCCTCCTCAGAATAGAGGTGACTGTGATGACATGAATGGAGTAAAGCTCATGGGACAATAGCCCAAAGGAACTTAATTTGTTGATGGGGCACAACTAAAAATGGAGAGAAACAGCTGTAAATATCCACTGAAAATTGGAACATGTAATGTACAAAGTATGAATCTGGGAAAATTGGAAGTTGTCAAAAATGAAATGGAATGCATAAACATCAATTTCATAGGCATTAGTGAGCTGAAATGGACTGACATTGGCCATTTTGAATCTGATAACCATATGGTGTTGCATTCATTGGCAAAAAGAACAAATACAGGTGAGTCATGAGGTACAATGCTGTCTGTGATAGGATAATATCCATGCGCTTACAGGGAAGCCCAGTTAATACCACTATTATTCAAATTTACACACCAACCACTAAAGCCAGTGAGGATTAACTAGAAGATTCTACCAACTTCTTCAATCTGAAATTGATCAAACATGCAATCAAGATGTATTGACCATTATTGGTGATTGGAATGCAAAGGTTGGGAGCAAAGAGGAAGGATCAGTAGTTGGAAAATATGGCCTTGGTGATAGAATTGATGCTGGAGAATGCATGATAGAATTCTGCAAAATCAATGATCTGTTCATTTCAAATACCTTCTTTAGACAGTATAAGAGATTACTATACACCTGGACCTCACCAGATGGAATACCTAGAAATCAAATTGACAACATCTCTGGAAAGAGATGATGGAAAAGCTCCATATCATCAGTGAAAACACAGGGGCAGACTGTGGGACAGACCACAAATTACTCATATGCAAATTCAAACTGAAGCTGAAGAAGATGAAAACAAGTCCATGAGAGCCAAAATATGACATTGAATATATCCCATCTGAATTTAGGGATCATCTGAAGAACACATTTGGTACAATAAACACTAAAAACCAAAGACCAGAAGAGTTGTGGGAAGACATCAAGCACGTCATACATGAAGAAAGTAAAAAGTCATTAAGAAGACAAGAAAGAAGGAAAAGGTCAAAATAGATGTCAGAAGAGACTCTGAAACTTGCTCTCCAGCATAGAGATGCTAAAGCAAATGGTAAAATGAGGAGATCCAAGAGGAAATAGTTAATGTTCAACCATTTCAAAAGGTAGCATATGATCAAGAACCAATGATACTGAAGGAGGAAGACCAAGGTGCATTGAAGGAATTGGCAAAGAACAAGGCACCAGGAATTGATGGAATAAAATTTGAAATCTTTCAAGAAAGGAAGTGGTACAGAAGGCACTCACTCATCCATGCCAAAAAATTTGGAAGACAGCTATCTGGTCAACTGATTGGAAGAGATCCGTATTTGTGCCCATTCCAAAGAGAGATGATGCAACAGAATGCGGACATCATTGGACAATCTCTTTGATATCCCATGTGAGTAAAGTTTTACTAAAGGTAATACAGAAACAGCTGCAAGCATACATTCACAGAGAACTTCCAGAGGTTGAAGCCAGATTCAGAAGAGGCGTGGAACAAGGGATATCATTGGTGATGTCCAATGGATCTTGGCTGAAAGCAGAGACTATCAGAAAGATGTTTACCTGTACTTTATTGACTATGCAAAGGCTGTTTATTGTGTGGATCATGACAAGCTATGCACAACATTGCCAAGTATGAGTATTTCAGAGCACTTGATTGTGCTCATGAGGAGTCTGTACCTGGACCAAGAGGCAGATGTTTGAACAGAACATGGGAACACTGAATGATTTAAAATTAAGAAAGATGTGCAACAAGCTTGTATTATTTCACCATATTTATTCAACCTGTTGTTGTTGTTGTTAAGTACTGTGGAATCGGTTCCAACTCATAGTGACCCTGCACAGGGTTTCTGAGGCTGTAAATCTTTATGGGAGCAGAAAGCCTCATCTTTCTCCTGTTGAACAGCTGGT
>NW_006408531.1:5776379-5777980 GCF_000296735.1 Chrysochloris asiatica | reverse complement strand
AGCTTGAGGACTAAGGTGTGCCTGACCCAAGCCATGGTATTTTCAATAACCTCATATGCATGCGAAAGCTGGACAGTGAATAAGGAAGACCCTGAACGAATTGATGCTTTTGAGTTATGGTGTTGGAGGAGAATATTGAAAGTGCCAAATTTCGTCTCCATACTTCAGATATATTGCAAGGAGGGATCAGTTGCTGGAGAAAGATATCATATTTGGTAAGGTGGAGGGTCAGAGAAAAAGAGGAAGACCCCCAACAAGATGGATTGGGCAAGTGGCAGCATCAATGGACTCAAGTGTGGCAACAAAGGTGAGGTTGGCCCAGTATTGGGCAGTGTTTTGTTCTGCTATGCATAAGGTCGCTATAAATCAGTACCGACTCGATGGCTCTTAACAACAACACAATACTTATCTAATAAGTATTGTTTTTACAACAACATCCAATAAAATTAAGCATTTCACTGTCCAAAACAGAAGGAAATTAGATGTGTTAACTAATGAAAGCAAACATGTATCAAAACTTGAAAAACCCATTCGAACTATATCAACTGCAGCCCCTCAGTTTGGGTGCTCCATATTCTATTGGTTTGTTTTCTCACTCAATGAAGTCTTTTAACTCTAATTGACTTGTTGATCAGATTTTTCTTTCATCAGACCAATTGTATGTAGTTGTTGTTGCAAACAATCCCAGTGGAATTTCCAAATGACAGACAATTGCATCTGCCAGCCAGGTATCACCACCAATAATTGCAGATGAGCCACTGTCTAATAGCCACTGCCTAAGACAGCTCAAAGGAGCTCTGGTAGCATAGTGGTTACAAATCGGGTTGTGAACCTCAGGGTCAGCAATTCAAAACTACCAGCTGTTTCGTGGGAGAAAGATGAGGCTTTCTGTTCCCATAAAGATTTACATCCTCGGAAACCCTGTACAGGGTCGCTATGAGTCAGAACTGACTCCATGACACATAACAGCCACAGCCAAGACAGCTCAAACTACAACTACGGGCCAAGTCCAGTAAGCATACAGATGCAATAGAAAAAAGAAAACATGGTTGTTTTCAGCTGCATACAGAGTGGTTTGCTAAGCAGCAATAGATAAACCAAATAACAGGCAGAGTTAAAGTAATATTTTCAGAAAAAAAATATGAAGTACAATATAATGGAGAGATCTTAAAATCTAGAGACAGCTAGGGAAATTTCTTGCTATTTTATTAGATGTTATTTTCTTTAGTAAATGTCCACTTAGATTATGGATCAAACTAAGGGATCAAATTTGATGTTTATTAATATCTTACTTTCACTGTATGAAGTATTTTCTCATGCATTGACTTGGCATATTTATATATATATTTTTTTATTTCTATGAGGATTTAACTTTTCTTTTGAGATAAGAAGAGGGAAAAGCTATACAGTCAGAGATGAAGACAGCTGTCTCAAGAAGTGACAAAGTGTTAGGCAGGCCAGAAGCAATTAATTCTGAATCATTTATATTCTCATTTCAAAATACTTTCAGGTTGATCTATGCAATTTTAACTAGACAAAATTCTTAGCTGAAGTCAAAGATATCCATTTTCTAAGCCTCATATAACCAGGTTCCCTTCAAA
>NW_006408531.1:5770036-5776239 GCF_000296735.1 Chrysochloris asiatica | reverse complement strand
TCTGTTTCTTTTTATGGAGATGAGTCTTTAAATCAGACATCCATGATCCATGACTAAATATTAAGATTTTTTGATCACTTAATAAATAGTTTTCCCAAAATCAGAAAGACAAGGATCAACAAATACAGAAAAATATATAATTGTAAGCATTTATAAGCAAATATAAACAGATCTTGGTCAAAGGCAATGTATCTTCCATATGTGAAAAGAATAAAATCTTTTGCTCTCACCATTGAGTAGAAACACATACAGAGATAATGGGTGACTTTAGTGTTACAACTGAAGACATGGGTGTAATAAATATGGACACAATTTGTTGTATCTTAGTAACATGGACTGGTTATATCCATTCCAGAATATGAGGTCAGAAAAATACACTTGGTCTCAAAGTTGTCCTTATTCTTGTGCTTCTTTCTGTAGTGACTGCTTTTTATTCTGATAGGCTTAGATAATTATTTTGTTTTTGTTCTGATTTATTTGAGTTCATAGTGATATCCAAGAAAACAAATAATGCAGGACTCTAACAAGAGTTGGGAGAAAGGTGAGGCTGTCAACTGCCACAAAGCTATAAAACTTCACAAACCCTATACAGGTTGCTATGAGTCAGAACCGACTCGACAGCACGTAGCAACAACTAACAGGACTTAAGGAGCCCTGATGGTGTACTGGGTTACATGTTGGGCTGCTAACTGCAAGGTCAACAGTTTAAATACAGCTGCTCCGTGGGAGAAAGATGAGTCTTTCTGCTCCCAGAAAGATTTACAGTCTTAGCAACCCTATGCAGGGTCACTATGATACAGAACTGACTCAATGGTACACAACCACTAACACCACAACTGATGGGATGCAGTGATGTCTGTAGGTAGTAATAGAATCAACTTCTCAATCCTCACACCTTCAACTTGACTAAACCTTCATTTTGGTGCATGAAGACAACTTGACTAAGCCATAATTTTGTGACAAGAAGAAATTGATGCATGTGACTCAAATGTAAGGAGAAATCATAATCCTCCAGACAAACAGGAAACAACAAAAAATAAAAACATAAAATGTTAAAGATGGTAGAATCAAAGCCAGACTTCCACTAATTACTGGTATCAATAATAGGAATAAATGGTGGCTAGAGAAGGAGCTCTGATAGCGTAGTGGTTACAAATTGGGCTGTGAACTGCAAGGTCAGCAGTTTGAAACTACCAGCTGCTCCGCGGGAGAAAAATGAGGCGTTCTGCTCCTGTAAAGATGAACAGCCTCAGAAACCCTTTGCAGAGTCGCTATGAGTCAGAACCAACTCCATGGCACATAACAACAACAACAGAGAAAAGCTAAAGTAGAGTCAGAACCACAAACTGACTTGGGAATCAACCAATGTAAATCCAGAAAGTCCCAAGCAAAAGCAAACTTAACTGATTCTAACATCAAATCAGTAGGAAAGAGTAGAGTTATCCTATTGATGTTCCAAGATTATAGTTCCTTACCAAAGAAGACTGCTACATATTTCTCCAGTACAGTAGCCAATGGGTTCAAATTGCCAATTTTTTAGTTTGCAGCTGAGTAGTTTAATCAGGATGATACCAGGGCTCAAAACCAAGTCAGGGAGAGACAAAACAGTTGACTCAGAAACTGAAACTAAAATAGGGACTCTTTACTGAAACAATGAAATACACCCTACAAACTGAGAATGCACATCTGAGCACAAGACACCCATGTGTGGTGTCCTCATCAGATATTTGACACCATCAGACTTGGATTCATTGTGTATCTCAGTAGAAATGTCATCTATGAAACAAAGACTCAGAAAGAAAACAAAACACACATTTAATTACTTTTTTTTTTTTTTGCAAGAAAGCTATGATAGTTAAGGTTCTGTGTTAACTTGATTGAACCATGATTCCCAGTTATTTGGCAGTTGATAGTTAACTCTATGATAATTAGCTATGAAGAGCCAGTCAATTGAAAGGACGTTTCCTTAAAGGTGTGAGCTGCTCCCAATGTAATAGACATGCAGGAAAGACTCACTATATTCCCTGCAAGATCTCAATCTCACATCTGGGATGTCCTCCAACTTTGGGTTCTTTGAATCTGAGCCAGTGGCCTGCTCTATTGTGTGTTTTCCCACTGGGCCTACCTGACAAGTGCACCTAGAAAACTGGACACCCACCATAGGGTTCTGCAGGCCTGTTGCTGTCACGCTAGTTTATGTGCTCTGTATTGCTGGTTCTTCAGCATGCCTGCCCAGGCCTTGTTTGCCCATCATGCTGCTGCCACCCCTGATCCACCAACAAGGTCTTGGTCTGTGCCGCAACTTGGGATTCCTGCCTTCAGGGACCACCTGACAATCTTGGGACTCTCATTTCTCTAAAACTGTGAGCCATTTCCTTGAAATAAACTTCATATATATATAGAGAGAGAGATAGATGGTGGTGGGTTATGTGCCATGGAATAGGTTTCGACTCATAGCAGCCTTGTACAGGGATTCCGAGGCTAATAATCTTTATAAGAGCAGAAAACTTCATCTTTCTCCCAAAAGTTCTGGTAGTTTCAAACTGCTGACCTTGAGATTAACAGCCCAACACATAGCCTCTATGAGTCTCTCTGTTTCTGTATATTTCTGTCTCTGTATCTCTGTCTCTCTCTGTCTTTATTAATATATATTAATAGGTCAGGTTTCAGATGAGCTTCCAGATGAAGACAGATTAGGAAAAAGGAGTGACAAACTATTTTGGAATATTTGATCACTGAAAACCTTATGTCAGATATAGTGCAATAATTGAGCCCCTCAGCTTGGAAGGCACTCAAAATGTGACTGGGGAAGAGCTGCCTCCTCAAAGTGAGTTGAGCATGATGACATGAATGGAAGAAAGCCCATGGGAGGAAAGCCCCACAGGGATTTCATATGCTGATGGGGAAAAACTCAAAATGAAGAGAAATAGCTATAAACATCCATTAATAATCAGAATATTGAATGTACGAAGTATGAATCTAGGAAAATTAGAAATTGTCAAAAATGAAATGGAATGCATAAACATTGATATCTTAGACATTAGTGAACTGAAATGGACTGGTATTGGCCGTTTTGAATCTGACAACCACATGGTTTACTATGCCTGGAATGACAAATTGAAGAGGAATGGTGTTGCATTCATTGTCAAAAAGAACATATCCAGATCAGTCATGAGGTACAACACTGTCTGTGATAGGATAATGTCTATGTGACTACAGGGAAGACCAATTAACTCCACTATTATTCAAATTTACACAACAACCACTAAAGCCAGTGAGGTTGAAATAGAAGAATTGGCACTGTGGGCTAGTGCATCAGACTGCAAAGTTGTTTAAATTGCAATGCTGGTGGTTTGAGCTCACCATATGCTTCTTGGAAACCCTATAGTGAGTCACTTTAGGTTGCAATAGACTCAACAGCACTTAAAAACAGCAACAACCAACTATTTCAAACTGAAATTGATCAAACATGCAATCAAGATGTATTAACTATTACTGGTGATTGGTATGTAAAAGTTAGGAAGAAAGAAGAAGGATTAGTAGTTGGAAAATATGGTTATAGAAATGATGGTGGAAATCACATGATAGAATTCTACAAAATCAATGATTTGTTCATTTCAAATGCCTTCTTTAGACAGCATAAGAGACGATTACACACATGGACCTCACCAGATGGTATACACAAAAATCAAATTGACTACATCTGCGGGAAGGGACAACGGAAAAGCTCTGTAAACATCAGTCAAAACAAGGCCAGGTGCAAATTGTGGAACAGACCATTACTTGCTTATATGCAAATTTAAACTGAAGCTGAGGAAAATGAAAACAAGTCCACAAAAGTCAAAATATGACCTTGAATATATCCCACCTGAAGTTAGAGATCGTCTTAAAAACAGATTTGATACATTAAACACTGAAGATAGAAGACCAGAAGAGTTGTGGGATGACATCAAGAACATCATACAGAAAGAAAGCAAAAAGTCATTCAGAGGACTAGACAAAAGGAAAAGATCAAAATGGATGTCTACCATGCAAAGATGCTAAAGCAAATGGAAGAAATGAGGAGGAACAAAAGCTGAACAGAAAATTTCAAAGGTCAGCTCAAGTAGATAAAGTCAAATATTATAACAAAATGTGTAAAAATATGGATTCAGAAAACCAAAAAGGAGGAACACGCTCAGCATTCCTCAGGTTGGAGGAACTGATGAAAACATTGAAGCCTCGACTTTTGTTATAGAAGGATTCTCTGGGCAAATTATTGAATGATACAGAAAGCATCAAAAGAAGATGGAAGGAATATACAGAGTCACTGTACCAAATGGTTGATGTTCAACCATTTCAAGAGGTAGTATATGATCAAGAGCCAATGATACTGAAGGAAGAAGTACAAGTTGCATTGAAGGAATTGGCAAAGAACAAGTTATAGGGAATTAATGGAATACAAAGTGAAAATTTTCAAGAAAGTGAGGTGGCGCTGGAGACACTAACATATTTATGTCAAGAAATTTCTAAGACAGCTATCTGGCCTACTGATTTGAAGAGATCCATATTTGTGCCCACTCCAAAGAGAGGTGACCCAATGGAATGCGGAAATCATCAGACAGTATCTTTGATATCCCATGTGAGTAACATTTTACTAAAGGTAATACAGAAACAGCTGCAAGCATACATTGAGAGAACTTTTAGAGATTCAAGCCTGATTCAGAAGAGGACATAATGAGAAATACCATTGCTGATGTCAGATGGATCTTGGTTGAAAGCAGAGAATACCAGAAAGATGTTTACTTTATTAACTACACAAAGGCTTTTGTTTGTGTGGATCATGACAAGCTATGGACAACATTGTGAAGTATGAGTATTCTGGAACACTTAATTGCACTCATGAGGGATCTGTACCTGGACCCAGAAACAGTTATTCAAACAGAGCATGTGAACACTGAATGTATTCTTTCAATGTACTTATTCAACCTGTATCCTGAGCAAATGTCTATGAATCTGGGTTACATAAAGAAAAACATGGAATCAGGATTGGAGGAAGACTCATTGACAACCTGCGATATGCAGACGATACAACCTTGTTTGTGGAAAGTTAAGAGAACTTAAAATATTAACCAATGAAGATCAAAGACCTTAACCTTTAGTATAGATGGCATCTCAATGTAAAGAAAACAACAATCTTCACCACTGGACCAATAAACAACATTCTTATAAATGGAGAAAAGATTGAAGTTTTCCAGGACTTCATTCTTCTTGGATCAACCATCAACACTCATGGAATCAGCAGTCTAGAATTCAAATGACTTATTGCATTAGGCAAATCTGCTGCTCAAGTCCTTTTTAAAACGTTGAAGAGCAAAGATGTCAGCTTGAAGACTCAGGTGCGCCTGACCCAAGACATGACATTTTCTATAACCTCATATGTATGCAAAAGCTGAGCAGTGAATAAGGAAGGTCCTAGAAGAATTTATGCATTTGAAATATCGTGTTGGAGGAGAATATTGAAAATACCATGAACTGCCAAAAGAACAAGCAGATCTGTGTTGGGGACATACAGTAAGAATGCTCTTTGGATGCTAGGATACCCAGAGTTCATCTCTCATACTTTGGACATATTGTCAGGAGGACCAATTACTGGAGAGGGATATCTTGTTTGGTAAGGTGGGGGGTCAGAGAAAAAGAGGAAGACCTCCAGCGAAATGGATTGGCAATGGGCTCAAGGGTAGCAATAATTGTGAGGTTAACACAGGAATGGGTAGTGTTTTGTTCTGTTGTGTATAGTGTATGAGTCGGTACCATCTCTATGGCACCTACCAACAAAAACAATAACTATTTTTATATAATGTTCACCAAATTATATTTATTTAGTAAAAAAGCCTATGTGCAGATACTTAATTTATTGGAAATTTTTTCTGGTAACTCTAGGCATGCAATGTTTGGTCTCAAGTCTGAAAGCTATGTATACGGAATATTTTAGTACTTTTCAGTAAAACATGCTTTGTCCAACAAAAGATAATGCATAAACTCCAGAAACCATTCTCATGTTGTAATTGTTGCTATCAAATCACTTTGTTTATAACTTGGCTTTTACAGACGAACATTAAAGAAATCACCAGGATAAAATATCATAACAATATAAACTGTTGTCAAGTGCCCTTGAATTGTTTTTGGACTCATACTGTGAAAGCTGGACAGTGAATAAGGAA
>NW_006408531.1:5767301-5767761 GCF_000296735.1 Chrysochloris asiatica | reverse complement strand
GTTCTGGAATAACCATACTTCACAATGTTGTCCATAGCTTATCATGAGCCACACAATTGAAAGCCTTTGCATAGTCAATAAAGCATAGGTAAACATCTTTCTGATATTCTCTGCTTTCAGCCAAGATCCTTCGGACATCAACAATGTTATCCCTTTTTTCTTGGCCTCTTCTGAATCCGACTTGGACCACTGGGAGTTCTCTGTCAATATATGCTTGCAGATGTTTCTGTATTACCTTTAGTAAAACTTTACTCACATGGGATATCAAAGAAATTGTCCAATGACTTCTGCATTCTGTTGTGTCACCTCTCTTTGGAATGGGTACAAATATGGATCTCTTCCAATCAGTTGGCCAGATATTTGTCTTCCAAATTCTTGGCAGAAATGAGTGAGTGCCTCCTGTGTCACTTCACTTTCTTGAAAGATTTCAATTTGTATTCCATCAATTCCTGGTCCTTGT
>NW_006408531.1:5765190-5766106 GCF_000296735.1 Chrysochloris asiatica | reverse complement strand
TAATCCATCCTGAAGTCTATATTTGTTAATCTTCATCGGTAAATGCTTCAAGCCCTCATCTCTTTCAGTAAGCAAAGTTGTCATTTGCATATCACAGGTTGTTAATGACATTTCCTTCAATCCTGATGTCACCTTTTTCTTTATATAATACAGTTTCTTAGATTATATGCTCAATATACAGATTTAATTAATATGATGAAAGGATATAACCCTGGCACACACCTTTCCTGATTTTAAATTATTCAGTATCCTTTCATTCTGTTCAAACTGTCTGTTAGTCTATGTATAGGTTCCCCATGACCACGGTTAAGCATTCTGGAATACCCATCATTCACAACATTATTCATAGTTTACTATAAGTAACTGTCAAATGCCTTTGCATTGTCCACATAACATAAGTAAACATTTTTCTGCTATTGTCTGCTTTAGTCTAGATCTATCTGATGTCATCAATGATATCATGTATCATGGTGAAATACAAGCAAAACGTTTGGAATCCTAAACCATGAAAAACAATTTTTATGTGCTTTTTTATATTCTTACAGGGATTTGTTGACACTGTGTGGCAATAAAAGGACTGCTAACCATAAGGTTGGCAGCTCAAACCACCAGCCACTCCTTGGGTGAAAGATGAAACTTTCTGCTCCTGTAGAGGTTTACAACTTTTGAAGCCCTACACAGAGTCACTATCAGTTATAACTGACTCAATGGGTTTGGGTTGTTTATAATCGGATTCTTTTTTATACTCTTGTTCAATCATCAGAACAACCTTGTTAATGTTATATCTACTTTATAAGATTAAGACATGAAATACCATCAACCTTAAGCAATTTACCAAAGCAATAATAATGTAGATTCATCATGTTTCCAAACAATGCAGTCCATCTACTACATCATATTGACTTTTTTTTAACCT
>NW_006408531.1:5754594-5763665 GCF_000296735.1 Chrysochloris asiatica | reverse complement strand
GGACATTGTTTTGTTCTGCTGTGCATGGGGTTGCTGTGAGTTGGTTCCAACTCGATGGCACCTGACAACAACAACAACATATTTAATTCATTTTATACAACAGATATGTAGATGAAAAATTGATCAGTAATACAAATTTTACATATACAACTAGCCAGAGCATTTTTTTTTAAATATCATTATTAAATGACGATCTAAGAAAAAAATTATAGAATTCTATTTTTGTACGTAAAGTAGCTTTCAGATTCAAGTTTGGAGTTCTCTTCTGTAAACTCAATTCAATTGGGAGAAATTTCACATTTGTTAATCCACCTAATTATTACATCTGATAGTCCTGGTGTGCTGCTGTGGGTTAATGCACTGAACTGCTAAGTCAGTTTGAATTGCAAGGTCAGCAGTTCAAGTTCACCAGTTGCTCTCTGGAAACCCTATATAGGGTCACTATGAGTCATAACTGACTAGATGGCACTTACCAACAACCAACCAATAGTTATGTCTTGGATGTCTATTTCTAAATTGTTAATGCATCCACAAGGTCATTGATGGAATTGGCAATGAACAAGGCACCAGGAATTGATGGAATGAAAATTGAAATCTTTCAAGTAAGTGAGGTGGCACAGGAGACACTCACTCATCTATGCCAAGAAATTTGGAAGACAACTATCTGGCTGACTGATTGAAGAGATCCATATTTGTGCTCATTCCAAAGAGAGGTGACCCAACCCTATGCAGACAAGGTATGAGTTGGGACTGACTTGAGAACACTTAACAATAAGAACAATATACTTTTGAATCCAAATAGTTTTGAAAGGACTGAGTTTCTGATACTGAAATTGTTTTACTATTGTACAAAATATGAAAGATCATTAGGTATACCATTTTCTTTGAGACATGGATTTGGTAATTTATATAAGGTTATTTATTTTAGTCAATACATCATAATATGTACTAAGGATACTCAAATGATAGAACATAGAGTGCACAGTATATTAAGGGAAAAACGTGTGGAAGCAAATAACCAAGTTGAAATGATGGTATAATAAAATATGAACAAAGAGAAAGTAATAGACTCTATATTTGAATTTTAGGGGGAAAGTTACTGAAAAAATTACTGCTTAATATAGGTTAAAGAAAATGTACTTGTTAATCCAAAAGTGAGCTCTGGTAGCGTAGTGGTTATGAGTCGGGCTGCTAACCTTAAGGTCAGCGGTTCGAAACTACCAGCCGCTCCGTGGGAGAAAGATGAGGCTTTCTACTTCCGTAAAGATTTACACCCTCAGAAACCCTGTACAGGGTCGCTATGGGTTGGAACCGACTCGACGGCACTTAACAACAACAATCCAAAAGTGAAGCACTAATTCAATTCAATTTAGCCTAATTTCTAAATTCAGAAGTTAACATTTTAAACTTCCAGTATTAGTATATTCTAATATGTTTTCCATCATTAGTAAATTTATTAACATGATTGATATGGAACAGTATCCCTTCTTCAAATGCTTTTTGAACACTGTCCTGAGTCTGATTCTGAGCACAGTAGAATTAGCTTGTGGACATATGTACATTCATAAGTAATGATCTATAGTTTGAGATCTTTATTCTACTCACCATTGCCCTTCTCTGGGTGAAAAATTCCCACCAATTATTTCACAACAGACAACAGAGTTGTCTTGAGTATGTTTAAGTGTGTGCTGAAAAGTTTCCGAGTTACAAGACATACAAGATTTGATACTGGATATTTGACGTCATGATTTTACCACTTTCAGTTATCATTTGAACCTTCTAGTAGAGGGTGTAAGCATGCACTGGACAGGAAACACACATCAGATGCAAGGAATGGTTCCTGCAGTCCCTCAGAACAACCTGTAACAAAACTACAGGATGAATTTCATTATAACCTTTGGTTATTGTTGTTAAGTACCATCAAGCTAGTTCCTATGTAGAGTGTCCAAGGAGCAGCTGGTGAACTTGACCTTGCTGTTCAATCCAACTTTGCTGTCCAGTGTATTAACCCACAGTACCACACCCGGACTTGGCACATATCTTATCTTAAAGGATATTATGATCATCTTTTTATTCTACTCTAATTGCAATACTCTTCAAAGATCTCTAAGGATAAATGTAGAATATAGTTTAGAAATAAATAACGTAGGCTTTCCAATTCCTACATACTGGATGTTTTTAGAGAATTAATTCATATTTACCTAATTCCTTAATGTTCTCTTCCCCGCCTCCCCCGCCCCCCCACTTTGACTTCTCTTTCTTTCTTTGTTGGCTTACTATGGAAACATCTCTCATTCTAACACTTATGTGCTTATACACTATTGTGGGCTTATTTAAAATATATCTATTTTGTTGGAAAAAAAAACAAAACAAAACTCTAACACCTCATATTTCTAGCTTTGGAAACAGAAAGATTGTTCTCCAGCAGCAACATCGATATACACTGAGCCAGCTGTTCTGTCTCACAGACAGAAAATACGTCATGCAGGTTCCCATAGCTTCTGGGAAAATATGATTCAGAACTTTAAAATGACTCTAAATCTAAATGATCTTGAAAATGACAATCCTGTCAGAATAATCCTGAAATATTAACTATGGATGAAGACATCATCATTTAACATAAGAAACAAATGAGTAATACCACAAGTTAGCTGTTTTTCTCATAGAAGTGGTAATATTTCATTGTGGTTTAAAGAGAGAAGTACAAAGTATGAATCTATGAAAGTTTGAATTTGCAAAAAATGAAAAGGTGCACTTGAAGATTGATATCCAATGCATTACTGAACTGAAATGGACTGGTATCAGCCATTTTGTATTATATCATGGTCTAGTATGGCTGGAGTGATAAACTGATAAAAAATTGTGCTGCATTCATTGGCAAAAGAACAGTTCAAGATCTATCCTGAAGCACAATGCTTTCAGTGGTAGGATAATATGTATACAATATCATAATATGACAATTATTCAAATTTACACACCAGCTACTAATGCTAAAGATGAAGAAAGTAAAGATTTTTACCAAAGTCTGCAGACTGAAATTGCTCAACCATTCAATCAAGATGCACTGATAATTACTGATAATAGAAATGCTAAATGTGGAAACAAAGAAGGATCTGTAGTTGGAAAGTATGGCATTGGCAATAGTAATGACTCAAGAGAACCCATGATGGAATTTTGCAAAACCAATTACCTGCTAATTGGAAATACTTTTTTAAAACAAAATAAATGGCAACAATATAAGTGGAACTTGATGGATGGAATACATAGGAATCAAATAGACTACGGATGGAATACATAGGAATCAAATAGAGTACGGATGGAATACATAGGAATCAAATAGACTATGGATGGAATACATACAAATCAAATAGACTACGGTTGAAATACATAGGAATCAAATAGACTACATCTATGGAAAGAGACAAAAGAGCATATCTGGAAAAACTACTAAATGAAGACCAGCTCCCTCCTGATAAATGTACCAAGTACATGAGACAAAGTATTGTTTCTAAGGAGCATTCTTTGAAGACAAATTTGGTCATTCTTCTACTGGTCTATGATATATCCAATATTCTTTGCCAACATCATAATTCCAATGTCTCAATTCTACTTTGGTCTTCTTATTCACAGTCCATTTTCCCAAGTAATTACAAATACTATGACCTGGATCAGATATAAATCTTTGCTTTTTAACACTTGAAAGAGGGCTTCTGCAGCAGATTTGCCAATGTAGTACATACATCTTTTGATTTTTTGGCTGCTGGTTTCAAGTGCATTGATTATGGCTCAAATCAGATAAAATTCAAGAACTGGCTTAACATGATGTTGCTTATTGGTCCAGTTGTGAGAATTTTTGTTTTATTTATGTTGAGATGTAATCCATATTGATTGTAGCATTTTATCTTCATCAGTATGTGTTTTAAGTCCTCTTCAATGTCATCAATTTAGACTGTGTCATATCCATATTGTAGATTGTTAATGAATGTTCCTCTGATCCGGATTTCCTGTTCTTTCAATGTAGTGCATCTTCTTAGGTGATTTGCTCAGCAGTAGATTTAATAATTATGTGGAAAAGATACAACCCTAACTCACACATTCATACTTTAAGTCACACAGTAACCCCCTTTTAAAAATTCAAACCAATTGTATCTTGATCTATATACAGGTTCCACATGAACAAAACTGACTTTTCTGGAGTTTGCATTCTTCATACTTTTATATATAAATTTTTACTACCCACATAGTCAATTCCTTTGTACACTCAATAAAACACAGGTAATCTGCTATTCTCTGCTTGTTACCAAGGTCTAGCTAATATTCACAATGATGTGCCTTATTCCAAGTTCTCTACTGACACCAGCTTGAATTTAGGGCAGTTCTCTGGTGATACACAGCTGTAACCTTTTTGAATTTATCTTCAGAAAAATGTTACTTTCATGTGATATTAGTGATGTTGGTCAATAAATTCAGCATTCTAGCAGGTCACCTTTCTTTGGAATGGGCAATAATATAGATCTCTTCCAGTGGTTGGCCAGGTAGCTGTCTTCTAAGTTTGTTGGCAAAAGCAAATAATCCCCTCTAGTGTTGCATCTGTTTGTTGAAATATTTTAATTGGTGTTCTGTAAATTCCTGAAGCCTTGTCTGTCACTGATCCCTTCAGTATAGTTTGGACTTTGGTCAATACCGTCCCTTCTTCATGATATGTTCTCTCAAAAATCAAAGAGCACAGCTTTCGGTATGGATTACATTTCAATGTCAAGAAAACAAAAATTATCACCACTGGACCAATAAACAACATTTTTATCAATGGAGAAAAGAAAGAAGTTGTCAAGGACTTCGTTCTTCTTGTATCAACTATCAACACTCACAGAAGAAGCAGTCAAGAAATCAAACGATGTATTGCATTAGGCAAATCTGCTGCACAAGACCTTTTTAAAGTGCTGAAGAGCAAAGATGTCAGCTTGAGGACTAAGGTGTGCCTGACCTAAGCCATGATATTTTCAATAACCTCTTATGTATGCAAAATCTGGACAGTAAATAAGGAAGATTGTTGAAGAATTGATGCATTTGAGTTATAGTGTTAGAGAAGAATATTGAAAGTGCCATGGGCTGCCAAAAGAACCAACAGATCTGTGTTGGAAGAAGTGTAGCCAGAGTGCTCTTTGGAGGCCAGGATGGACAAACTTCATCTCTCATACTTCATACATATTGTCAGGAGGGAGCATTAGCTGGAGAAGGATATCATGTTTGGTAAGGTGGAGGGTCAGAGAAAAAGAGGAAGACTCCCAATGAGATGAATTGGCCAAGTGGCAGCATTGATGGACTCAAGCATCAATGGACTCAAATAACATAGTGAGGTTGGCCCAGGATCAGGCAGTGTTTCGTTCTGCTGTGCATAGGGTCACTATGGGTCAGTACTGACTCAATGGCACCTAGCAACGACAACAACAGCAAAGTGTTGAATGGAGTCCAATTATTTTTGGTACAATGAATTTAGGTATTCTTTCCACCTTCTATTAATGCTTTCTGTGTTATCCAGTATCATGCATATGTTGTTTTTCTTAATTGCTATCAGGTCAGCTCTGACTCACAGTGACCAGTAGAGGCTTTCTGAAGAGTTGCTGGTGAGATTGAAGCACCGACATTTCAGTTCAAATGGCTTTGCAGTCTGGCACATTAACCCACAGCACCACACCAGGACTCCTAATTTACACATAGAATCCCTCAATATTTCAGCTGGAGAGCTCAATTGTTTTCTTCAGTTCTTTCAGTTTGAGAAATGCTGAGCATTTTCTTCCCTTTGGGTTTTATAATTCCAGGTCTTTACATATTTCATTTTAATAGTACTTTACTTGTCTCCTCAAGATGTCCTTTGAAATTATCTGTTCAACTCTTCATCATTTCTTTCTTTTGCTTCAGTTACCCTATGTTTAAGAGAAAGTTTCAGAGTTTCTTCTAGCATCCATTTTGGTCTTTTCTTTCTGAACTATCTTTCTAATGACCTTTTTACATAAATTGTATCCTAATTGTTTCTCCACAACTCATCTGTTCTCCAGTCATCACTGTTCAATACCTCAAATCTATTCTTGAGATTATTCTTAAATTCAGTGGAAATATACTCAAGGTTGTACTTTGACTGTCTTGGACTTATTATAATTTTTTTTAGCTTTTTCTTGAATATGCATTTGAGTACTTCATAGTCTGTGATCCTGGTGTGATATTATAGGTTAGACTTGACTGATAACTGAAAGATTAATGGTTCAAACCCATCAGGTTTTCCTCAGAAATCCAATACAGGGTCACTATGAGTTGGAACTAACTTACCCACACTTAACAACAGCAAAATTAATGGTCTATTCTGCAGTTGCCCCGACCTTATTCAGACGCTTTTGAGCATCTCCATTGTCTCCACAGATACAATCTATTTGATCTCTGTGTGTTCCCTTTGGGATGTTCCATTTGTATAGTCCAAGTTTATATTGTTGAAAACCTTAAGAAGAAAAAAAAAAAAAAAAACAGATTTCCAAAGTCTGGTCTTGCAAAATTCTGTCATGTAATCTCTGCCATATTTTCCAACTACTGATTCTTTTTTTGGTCCAACTTTTTCATTCCAGTCACTGTAGTTGTCAATGCATCTTGATTGCATATTTGGTCAGTTTAAGATTGCAAGAGTTAGAGCAAATCTTAAATTTCTCCGTCTTTGGCATGAATGTGTTTTGCTTAAATTTGAATAATAATCATACAAAGAGACTTCAAAAGTTCATGGGAAAATTCCATTATTTTCTAATTCCATTTTCCACAGATGTTTTCAGCCACCACTCCCTTTATGTTAATTGGTTTTCCTTATAGATGATGGATATTATTCTATCACAGACAGCATTGTATATAATGATCAATTTTGAAACGGTGTTTTTGATAATGAATACAATGGTGCTCCTCTTCAATCTATTCATGCTGGCATAATAGTCCACTGTTGTTATTAAGTTCTGTTGAGTTAGTTCTGACTCATAGTGACTCTGTATAGAGTTTCCGAGGAGAATCTGATGAGTTTGAACCAGTGACCTTGCAGTTCAATCCAACCTTGTGGTCCAGTCTGTTTTAGTCTTGAAGCTCAGCTACATTTGCATATTGCTGGGATGCTGGAGGTTTAAATAAAAGAAGGTTCACTTATGGTGGAAAGTTTTAAGCTGAGTTTACAGACTAGAGATACGGAGAGAAACATTGCTTCTGCATGTTTAGCCACTAAAAGTCTTGTGAATAGCAGTGTAAAACTATCATGTAGCACCAGAATATAAAATATTGAAACATTATGAATAGAACTAGAATATTGTCACATATAGTGGCAGAAGATGAGACCTTCAGATTGGAAAACACTCAAAACATGACTAGGGAAGAGATGTCTCCTCAAAGTAGAGTTGACCATGATAACGTAAATTGAATAAAGTTTTCAGGACCTTCATTTGCTGATGGGACACAACACAAAATGTGAGAAAAAGCTGTAAACATCCATTGGAACATGGAATGTACAAAGTATGAATCTAGAAAAAATTGTAAATTATCAAAAATGAGGTAGAATGCATAAAGATTGATATTGTAGGCGTTGTTGTTGTTGCTAAGTAATGTCAAGTTGGTGCCAACTCATAATCACCCTCTATAAGGATTCTGAGGAGCAACTGGTGAACTTGAACCACTGACCTTGTGGTTCAAACCAACCTTGCAGTCTAGTGTAATAACCCATAGACTCTATAATAGGAATTGTTGATGTTGTTGTTAGGTGCCATTGGGTCGGCACCAACTCATATGCACAGCAGAATGAAACACTGCCTGATCCTGGGCCAACCTCACTACTGTTGCCATGATTGAGTCCATCAATGCTGCCACTTGGCCAATCCAATTCGTTGGGAGTCTTCCTCTTTTTCTATGACCCTTCACCTTACCAAACATGATATCTTTCTCTAGCGACTGGTCCCTCCTGACAATATGTCTGGAATATGAAAGATGAAGTCTGGCCATCTTGGCCTCCAAGGAGCACTCTGGCTTCAATTCTTCCAAAATAGATCTGTTGGTTCTTTTGGTAGCCCATGGCACTTTCAATATCCTCCTCCAACACCATAATTCAAAGGCATCAATTCTTCTAAGGTCTTCCTTATTCATTTTCACATTTATATGATGTTATTGAAAATACCATGGCTTGAGTCAGGTGCACCATATTCCTCAAGCTGACATCTTTGCTCTTCAACACTTTAAAAAAAATTCTTGTGCAGCAGATTTGCCTGATGAAATACGTCATTTGATTTCTTGACTGCTGCTTCCATGAGTGCTTCAATCTTTTCTCCATTGATAAGAATGTTGTTTATTGGTCCAGTGTTGAGGATTTTTGTTTTCTTGACGTTGAGATGTAATCCATACCAAAGGATCTGATCTTTGATCTTCATCTGTAAATGTTTTAAGTCCTCTTCACTTTCAGTAAGCAAGGTTTTATCATCTGCATATCATAGGTTGTTAATGAGTCTTCCTCCAATCCTGATGCCACGTTTTTCTTCATATAACCCAGCTTCTCAGATGATTTGCTCAGCATACATGCTGAGCAATGTCATAGGCATTAGTGAGCTTAAATGGGCTGATTTTGGTCAGTTTAAGTCTGAGAATCCTATAATTTACTAAGTTCAGAATGACAAGTTAAAGAAGAATGGAGTAACATTCATCATCAAAAAGAATTTTACAAATTCTATCTTGCAGCATAATGCTGTCAGTGAAAGAATAATAGTCATAGGCTTACAAAAACGATAATATCCACAGACTAATTCTTAAGTGACAATCATTTACTAGCTTCTCAAGATAAACTCTGTCGAGGTCCTATGTCGGGGTCCAGTCTCGCCAAGGAAGTGTGGGTATCACGAAGAAGGGAGATCTGGTGGCAAAAGGAATAGAGAAAGAGAGAAATGGAATATATACAAAAAAGACAGACACACAGATATGATGCAAGCTGGCAGGTAGGCAGATCTGCAAACATATTGCCTAGCATTGCACACAGAACTCACTCTACCTCAGTCTTTTATTCTCTTTTCTAG
>NW_006408531.1:5750513-5754199 GCF_000296735.1 Chrysochloris asiatica | reverse complement strand
GGAGCATCTGGGTTAAACTGATTATATTCAGAGGCGGTTTAATGGGGCTGCCACTATTATCCTCTAATCCAACATTCCCAGAATTTACCATTCCACTTTATTTACAAACTTTGGGTAGTTTTTCTCTAAAAACCTTATCTCATATTCCCAATATACCTGTTCCTGGCCTTTCTGAATTATCTGAGGAAATTTTTACTGCTTCAGCTCTAAAAAGGGGTTTCAAACCCATTATTGTTCATGGATATCCAACATAACTGTATAATCAAATAAGGAGCAGTTCTGACTTCCATCCCAGGTGGTTATCTCTTGTTCCTCAGAAAGATTTGTTCCCAGGACTCCACGTACTGCCAACACAGTGGAGGCATTAAGAGAGGCATTGTAAAAGAAACCATTGTCTCAGAAGCTACAATTACTGGAGTTAGAAGCACAGAATGAACAATATTAGGACCAAATAAAATTATACAGAGGTAGCCAACCATTGAGTTCACAAAAAGCAATGAACCCGGGACATCAGGAGGTCGCTTCCCTGGCCCTCAGGGTCCATGGCTCGTAATCCTGAGAAGGGCCCTGGGGTTGGATTTTCGTCCATGTTGCAGGGCCACTCATCAACCCAGGGTCTGCGTATGCTGATGCCAGCAAAACTCAATCTTAAACATTTTCCATTGAACAAACTGCATAAACCATGAGACCCTGAACCTTATTGGTTTATGGTCTACTCTCTTGTAAATCCATGTTATTTTGTGTTTAATGTCCCATCTCCTTAAAGCAAGTGGTTCTTGCTATTACATAATTTCACTAAATATGATGTAAATTGATTGAAAGGAGAAGAGTAGTTGCTCTTGGAAAATGAAATTAAATGTTTAATTGTTGTTGGTATTAGCTGCCATTGAGTTAGTTCCCAGTCATAGCAACCCTATGTATAACAAAAGAAATGCTATCTGGTTCTGTGCCATCTGCACAATCATTCCTATGTTTGGCCCATTTTTGCATTCCCTGTGTCAGTTCATATCATAGAGGGTTTTCCTCTCTTTCCCAGATCCTCTATATTTACCAACATGATGGCTTTCCTCAGGAACTGGTCCTTCTTGATAACATGTCCAAACATATTATACAAAATCTTACCATTCTCACTTATACGGTATATTCTTACTTGACTTGTTTCCAAACACTTGCTCACTCTTCTATCAGCCCACAGTATAGTCAATATTATCCCCCAGCACCATAATTCAGAAGCAGAAAATTTCCTTCAATTGTCCTTATCCATTGTCCTATTTTCACATGCATGAGGTGATTAAAAACACCACCATTTAGATCAGGTGCACCTAGTCTTCAAAATGAAATCTTTGCTTTTTAATGCTTTAAAGAGATCTTTTAGAGCAGATTTTCCCAAAGCAATATGTTGTTTGATTTTTTTTTTTTTTACTGTTTTTTTCCTTTAGTTTGATTGTATATGCAAGTAAAATGAAATTCTTGACAACTTTCATCTTTTCTCCATTTATCATGTTGTTTATTGTTCCAGGGGTAAGGATTTTTGTTTTCTTTATGTTGAGATGTAATCTATACTGAAGGATGTATATTTTGCTCTTCATCACTAAGTGCTTTATAATCATTTTTATTGAGGTGTAATAATATTCTGTCCCTTTACCACTGAAAAATATAATAAAACTGCTCTCAAGTTAGGAACAAGCATAAAATATTAGAAATGATTTACAAAATTAAAGAAAGAATGTATAATCAGATTACTTTGCAATGCATATGAAATTGTTATAAAGTCTCAGTGGACTCTTACTGAAAAATAGGCTTTGGCTCTACACTAAAATATTGGCCTAAGATTGGACATGCATATGGTTTAAGTCACCACCTAGGTCAGATTTTTTAAATTCAGCTGCTGAGGGTTCAGAAAATATAACCCAATGACTAGAGAGATGCTCATATTTCTTGTTTTGCTTTGTTTTCTCGCACAAACTTAGGCAGTTTCAATGAATGGGTGACTAGAAATGATAGAACACTATAGAAAGTTACAATCAACTTAATAAATGTTCTAACTTATTATGTAGTTAATATTAATAGACATAATCCTATTTTCAATCACTCTGCAATTCATTGGAGAATAACAATTCACTCATTAGTCAAATTATTTCCTTTAGTGCTTCATAGATTAAATAGAAAATTTAGAGGTTAGTTCCTACTTGATGGCTGGGAACCATTTGATTCTTTGTATCTCGTCTGGTTAATAACAAGACATATTTAGTTACTTTTATTCACTGTAAATTGAATTGCATCTATTCATCATGAATCATTATGAAAATTAATGACTTGAGAAATTATATTTTCAAGAAGTAAGAATTTTTTTGAAAATTTGAACTTAAGTGATAAAACAATACTTTTTATATGAATCTTTCTGTCCAAATATTTGAACTCTTTGTCATTTTTCCCAATGTTGAAAATGAAAGATATTTTAGATTTAAAATAATTTTACTTATAATATATTTATTATGTCTGGAGGATGAAAAGTGTGTAATAGTACCATATACTGACTTTATCAATTTAACTTGCTGGAGGTGAATGTAAATCACAACTTTTCTAGAAGCAAGCAGGACTGCCTTCTGAGTATCTGAGTTGGAAGCTGACATTTCAACATTAAAGTTCAATGCATTGGAACTTTGTTCTAGTCATAACAAACTGTCTAAATTACAAAATCCTGGCAGACACTCTAGCCATTAAGTTATATATTCCCCTATTTTCAGCCTGGAAAGCTTTTATTAATTCATAAAAGGATTTTCTGAGCTGAGAGAAATTGGAAACTGGCAGAGAACACAACAAAAACAAGTCCACTCATTTCCCAGCTAAAAGATTGGACCAAATTAATTAGCATTTGAATTATTTCTGAAAAATTCCAGCCATCACTAATTACTATGCATATTTAAAAATATTCCTGTAGACTCATATTTCCATGACTCTTCATCCAATTGTATTTTGTTGAATGTTTTTATTTATCATGCTATGAACATTGATTGCTACACATGACATGAATATTTTATGTTTTCTTCTATTGGAAAGGTTACAAATGGAGTCAGAGTAAAAATGTTACCAAGAACAATAATATCCTTTAAATATGAAGTTGTTCAGTTTTCCCAGTACGCATTTTCTCTGTCATGGTCCTGTCAAGTTCAAAATGAGAAACAGTGAAACATTGTACCATTTATAATTAAACCAATATTGGTCAGTACAGAAATGATAATGATAATGACATAGCAAAAAAAAAAAAAAGTCATTCTTTAATAACCACTGAAGTTTTCTAATAATAATCAGTTCTTTCATATAAAAATCTAAATAGTCACAATTTAACAAATAGTGCTGATTTTTGAGATGATATTCATGCAATAAGTGATTGATGCTTGAAGATGTTTGCATACAGGTAAAGTGATAGACTCTCCTACTAGGAGAAGAAATAGACCACTTCCCAAAGACATATGCCTTTTTCCTCTCATGCCATTTCCTAGATTCTTTCCAGGTTTTTTTACTCCTTACTATTTTTGCTACTATTCTTGCTACTAAAGAGCTCTGGTAGCGTAGTGGTTACGAATCAGGCTGTGAGCCTCAAGGTCAGCAGTTCGAAACTACCAGCTGTTCCATGGGAGAAAGATGAGGCTTTCTGCTCCCGTAAAGATTTCCAGCCTTGGAAA
>NW_006408531.1:5747200-5749928 GCF_000296735.1 Chrysochloris asiatica | reverse complement strand
CTGTAGGATAAGCACTGGACAGCAAGATCAGTTTGAACCATAAAGTTGGCTGTACAAAGCCACAAACCACTCATAGGAAACCTTTTACAGTTCACTATGAGTTGGCACAAAACAACAATACTTTCTATCACTATGAGTTGGCACAAAACAACAATACTATCTATATTTGAGGTTGAGTAATTTTGTCATAAGTACCATAGTTCATTGTCTTTAATTGTTTAGTAATTAGTCATATTATTATGCCACAGTTTATTTTTCAACCACTTTGAGAAATAATTCATATATCATGAATTTACACATTTAAATCGCTACATTCTGTGATTTTAAATATATCATGAGAGTTCTGAAACCATCACATTTATCTAATTTTAGAGCATTTTCACCTTTATTTATTTATGTATTATTGTTGTTTATTTTTATTTTATTTATTGTTGATGTTGTTGTTATGTGCCATGGAGTCAGTTCTGACTCCTAGCAACCATTTATAAAGTTTCAGAGGAACAGCTGGTGGGCTTGAACTATATACCTTGCGTTTTGTATGCTTGTGTTGATCCTACAGTGCCACACCAGGAGTGCAACTTGAACATACCCCACCTGAATTTAGAGATCATCTAAATAACAGATTTGATGCATTAGAACTGAAAATACATACTGATGATCAAATACCATAGGCTTCTGTGCAGGTTGCACCTCAATGTAAAGGAAACAAAAGTCCTCACAACTCTATCAATAAATAACATCATGATAAATGTAGAAAGATCCACGTTATCAATGACTTGATTTTGCTTGTAGCTACTAACAACACTCATGGAAGCAGCAGTCAAGAAATCAAATGATGTATTGCATTAGGCAAATCTGCTGTACAAGAATCCTTTAAAATGTTCAGGAGTAAATATGTTGGTTTGAGAGTTAAGGCGCATCTGACGCAAGCCACGGCATTTTCAATAGTCTCATATGCACATGAAAGTTTGGCAATGAATTAGGAAGACCATAGAAGAACTGATACATTTGAGTTACAGTGTTGGAGAAGAATATTAAAAGTGTCATGGACTACCAGAAGAACAAACAAATCTGTTAGAAGTACAGCCAGAATGCTCCTAGAAACCAGGATGGCCAAACTTTGTCTCTCAGACTTCTGATATATTATCAGGGGGGACCAGTCCCTGGAGAAACATATAATGCTTAGTAAAGTAGGAGATCAGCAAAAAAGAGGAAGACCCCAATTAAGTGAATTGGCACAGTGGCGGCAACAATGAGTGCAAGCAAAACAGAAATTGTGAGAATGATCCAGATCTGCGCAGTAGTGAGTCTTTAGTGCATAGGGTTGTTATGAGTCAGAACTGACTTGATGGCCCCTAGCAACAAAACTCATATCTCTCGAAAGTTGGACAGTGAATAAGGAAGATCGTAGAAGAATTGATGCCTTTGAGTTGTGGTGTTGGAGGAGAATACTGAAAGTGTCATGGACTGCCAGAAGAACCAATAGATCTGTTTTGGAAGAAGTGCAGCCAGAGTGCTCCTTGGAGGCCAGGATGGCTAAGCTTCGTCTCTCATACTTTGGACATATTGTCAGGAGGGAACAGTCGCTGGAGAAGGATGTCATGCTGGGTAAGGTGGAGGGTCAGAGAAAAAGAGGAAGACCCCCAACGAGATGGATTGGCCAGGTGGCATCATTGATGGCGTCAAGTGTGGCAGCGGTAGTGAGGTTGGCCCAGGATCGGACATTGTTTCGTTCTACTGTGCATGGGGTCGCTATGAGTCGATTCCGACTCGATGGCACCTAACAACAACAACAACAGCAACAACACTAACCTAAAGTTGGTATTCCAAAATCATTTAGTGGAGCGGTAGAAGAAACTCCTAGTGCTCTGCATTGGTAACGCTTACAGCATAGAAACTTCTGGAGGAGAAGTTTTATTATTTAACCCATGTAGTTGTGATGAGTCAGAACTGACTCTGTGTTTGTTTTCCATTTTCTACACAATTAATTTTTACCGTCTTTTTCTAATTTCCTATAAAAGTACTTTACTGATATTATATCTTTCTTTTCCTCTGACATTAAAAATTGTAGTTCTCCTTGTAAGTATTTTCTTCTACTTTAACTGATAAATTTTACTGTTATATATTCATTTTCACGTTCAGTTCAAAGTATCCTTCAGTTGCCCTAGTCGTACCTTCTTTGTATATTGTCACATAACACTATTTTATAAAGATTATTTAAGTTTAATAATTAATATATCTAGTTAAATAGTGGTGTTCCTCTTTTATTTCATACTTTGATTTCATATCTACTTATTTTATCCGCCTCTGAAAGATGAGCATTCATCCCTCAGAGGATAGTTTTACTTCTTTGAGATTTTGGTTTTCATATTTTGACACTATATTACTAGTTATATGAACATTTAATATTAAAATTATTCTGCATGTTTTGTCAATATCAAATTTCCTTTTTACTTAATAAGACATTTTTTCTTAAAATTTTTATTGTCTGATATTTATATATTCAAATTAGCATTTTATGTTTATTTTTATCTTATTGTATATGGTATTCATCATTTGTTTTAAACCTAACTATAATTTAAATTTAAAATCAATTTGATATGGAGGACATACACTTGGATTTTCTTGTATTTTGTTGATTTTGTTGTTGTGTTTTTTTAAAATTCTGCTTAACACTTAACTCTTTTAGTTAGAATATTTAGATCATTTTTATTGATGTAACTTTCTA
>NW_006408531.1:5745916-5746755 GCF_000296735.1 Chrysochloris asiatica | reverse complement strand
TTCCTTATTCACTGTCCAACTTTCACATGCATATGAGATTATTGAAAATACCACGGCTTGGGTCAGGGGCATCTTAGTCCTCAAGCTGACATCTTTGCTCTTCAACACTTTCAAAAGGTCTCGTGCAGCAGATTTGCCTAATGCAATACACCATTTGATCTCTTGACTGCTGCATCCGTGAGTGTTGATAATTGATCCAAGAAGAATGAATTCCTTGACAATTTCAATCTTTTCTCTGCTGATAAGAATGTTCTATATTGGTCCAGTGGTGAAGATTTTTGTTTTCTCTACATTGAGATGTATTCCATACTGAAGGCTATGCTCTTTGATCTTCATCAGTACATGTTTTAAGTCCTCTTCACTTTCAGCAAGCAAGGTTGTATCATCTGCATATCACAGGTTGTTAATGATACCACGTTAAGGATCCTCCAATCCTGATACCACGTTTTTCTTCATAGAACTCAGGTTCTCGGATGATTTGCTCAGCATACAGGTTGAATAAGTACGGTGAAAGAATACAACCTTGTCACACACCTTTCCCAATTTTAAATCATTCATTGTTCCCATGTTCTGTTCAAACAACTGCCTCTTGGTCCAGGTAGAGATTCCTCATGAACACAAGTGTTTCAGAATACTCATATTTCACAATGTTGTCCATAGCTTATCATGATCCACACAGTTGAAAGCCTTTATGTAGTCGATAAACACAAGTGAACATCTTTCTGATATATTCTGCTTTCAGCCAAGTTTCATCCTACATCAGCAATGATATCCCTCATTCCACACCCTCTTCTGATTCTGGCTAGAACCTTTGGAAATTCTCTGTCAACGTATGCTTG
>NW_006408531.1:5717431-5744708 GCF_000296735.1 Chrysochloris asiatica | reverse complement strand
TTTCAGCAAACTATTGCAGCCTTGGAAGTGTTCACTCGTCTTTGCCAAGAAGATTGGTCAATCAGTTCAAAGAAATCAATATTTGTGCCATTTCAAAGAGGGGTGATCTAACAGAATGTGAAAATCATTGGAAAATATCATTCATATTACATGTGAGTAAAATTTTTCTGAAGATAATTCAAAAGCAGTTGCAATAGTGCATCAATAAGAAACTGTCAGAAATTTTACCTGAATTCAGATGAGAATGTAGATCAAAGAACATCATTGCTGATGTCAGATGGATGTTGGCTGAATGCAACAAATTCCAGAAAGATGTTTACTTGTCATTATTGACTATGTAGTCATATTTTACCAATATCAAATGTCCTTTTTATTTAATAAGACACTTTTTCTTAAAGTCTTTATTGTCTGATATTTACATTATCATTTTATGTTTCTACTGTGTGGTACATGACAAGCTATGGATAACATTGTAAAGAATGGCTAGTTCCAGACCACTTAATTGTGCTCATGAGGAACATGTACACAGACAAACAGGCAGTCATTCAAACAGAACAAGGGACTGCTGAACAGTTTAAAATCAGGAAAGATGCCTGCCAGGGTTATACCACTTCACCACACTTGCTCAATCCGTGTGTTGAACAAATAATCATAGAAGCTGATTTATGTGAAGAGTAACATGGCATCAGAATTGGAAGAAGACTCATTAACAACCTGCAAAATACAGATGGTGCAGCCTTGCTTGCTAGATTTGAAGTGGACATAAATAGTTACTGATGAAAATCAAAGTCTACAACCTTCAGTATGGATTGCACCTCAATGTAAAGAAAACAAAAATCTTCACAACTAGACCTATAAATAATATCATGATAAATGAAGAAAAGATTGAAGTTTTCAAATATTCCATTTTATTGAATCCACAATCAACACTTATGGAAGAAGCCAAGAAATCAAATGATGTACTGCTTCAGGTTCAAAAAAACTCTTTAAAGTGTTAAAAAAAAAACACAAACAAACATACTAGTTTGAGGACTAAGGTGCACCTGATTCAAGCCATGGTATTTTCAATTGCCTCATATGCAATGACAGTTCTGTGTCATTCTCATAATTGTAGTTGTCTTTGAGTCCATTGCTACTACCACTGTGTCAATTGGGGAGTCTTCCTCTTTTGTGCTGACCCTCCACTTTGCCAAACATGAAGTTCTTCTCCAGGGACAGGTCCCACATAATAGGTAGAAAGTTTGAGAGGCAAAGTCTCGTCAACCTGGCTTCTCAAGGACATTTTAATTGTACATCTCTCAACACAGATTTGTTTGTTCTTCTGGCAGCCCATTCTTCTGTAACACCATAATTTAAATGCACCAATTCTTTTATGATTTTTCTAACTCATAACAACCCTGTTTAGGGCTTCCAAGAAAGATTGAATGGCTTAGGCAAGTCATAAAGTTGCCTGCTATATTCTTTTTTCTTTCCAAACTCCAAAGTGTATATGTTAGAGTATTTCACAGTGTTTTATTTGTACCTCATACTTTGTTTCTATCCTGAGCTTCAGTTTTCTTCTTCGAGTGGGGTGTTCTTTTCATATTAAGGAAACCCAATGAATTCTTAATCAATATTTTGAATTTTTCAATTTTCATTTGCAAATTTCATTTCTTTTAACAATTATCATTCCTTTGATGACATTCTTTCATTCAATATATTTCTCTTCTTATTTATTTTCTGTAACATTTTATAATAGTAAAGCACTCATTCACTAATTTTAGCATATTGTTGTTGTTAAGTGCCATGGAGTTAGCTCTGACTCATAGAGACCCTGTATAAGGTTTCAAAGGAGAAACTGGTGGGTTTGAACTGCCAACATTTTGAGGTGTAGTCCTGTGTTGATCCTACAGTACCATACCAGGAACCTCCTTGAACATATCCCACCTGAATTTAGAGATCATGTAAAGGTTTCCAAGGAGCAGATGGTGAGCTTGAACCACTGACCTTGTGGTTCAAATTGATCTCGCAGTCCAGTACTTTATTCCACAGCGCCATACCAGGATTCCAATGTGTGTGTGTGTGTGTGTGTGTGTGATTTTATTGATGCTTTTTCTCTTGAGTCATATTTTCTTGTGTCCTAGTAAAAATATTAGACTGATTGGTCCATTAGAAATTAAAGACAATTTTTTTTTTATTGATGAAACAGTTGCATTTCATTAAATGGCATTACAGTGGTATCCTGCAAGAAGATACATGTATAATGTCTTTTGCAGGGGAAGCAGTGAGTTTTTATGTAATAATGCAAACACAAGTAAATAGTTTACATTAAATAAGAGTGCCGGAGAAAGAAAAGAAATATGCAAATTGTTAAGTCAAAAACTCCATTAACATCAATCTGGAGACTAACATTAATTACTTATCTTCTGATACAACTTTGCAAAGGATATATTGCTGTTGTTAAGTCCATCAAATCAGTTCTAATACCCACCTGTACAGAGTTTCCAAGGAGTGACTGGTGGGCTTGGACCCCAACTTTGTTGTTACTCATCTAGTGCTTATCCCACACTGTAACAGCAGGACTCTATTAAGGCTATACTGGACTGAAAACTGCAAGTTTAGCCGTTCAAAATTACCAACTGCTTCTTGGAAACTCTATACAAGGTCTCTATAAGCCAGAACCAGCTGACAACACTTAACAACAACAGTAAAACATCTGATATTGCTAAAGCACACTGAATCACCATTTTAATGCGAGAGCCTTGTGACTGATTGTAGATAAAGTCAATTCTAGTTGGAGTTTTTGAAATATGACAACTGATTCATTTGATAAGGAAGTAAAGGTAGAATCAACTCTAATCTGAAGTCTTTACATGTAAACATTGTTCATCTGGCAAAGCAGGGAGAAGATTGGATGGCTTAGGCAAGTCATCTAGTGATCACTGAGCGGTTAAAAAGATAACTCACTGTTGATGAGTTGATTGCCACTCTAATGACCTTTTAAGACAAAATAGAATTGTTTTCTGGAGTTTCCAACGATACAGTTCTTTAGAGAAGCAGACTGTCTCATCTCTGTGACTGGCAATTTTAAAATCTAACCGTTTGATTAGCCTACCAATGATTAACCCACTATGCCACTAGGAATCCTGGAACAGTTAAGACAGCAAGTTGCTTTTATGAAAGTTTAAACCCTAATGTTTACATTCTTTGTGTTATAAACAGTACAGACTTTTAAACTGGGATCTACGTTTCTAATGGAGTCCTGGTGTGCTGCTGTGGGCTAGTGTGTCAGGCTGCAAAGCCGTTTGAACTGCAAGGTTGGTGGTTCAAGCTCACCAGCTGCTCCTTGGAAACCCTATACAGGGTCACTATGGGTTGGAATCGACTCGATGGCATTTAACAGCAACAACCTTTCTAACAGTCATAAATTTGCAAAAGAAACATTATGAAAAGTTAATTTGTAAGTACAGATGAAAAGCAAAAATTTGATACATATTTGTTTGAGTATAAGGTTATCTATAACTCTAGCTCCATTTAACAGCTCAGTTTTCTACTCTTTTGCTAATTAAAATTTCTTCCTTTAAAGCCAGCTGTATAAATATTCTTAACAAACACTAAATGATTCTTTATATGGTTTAAAAATTCATATTATTATCTTTTTGTTATCTAAACAGTGACATTTTGACAAGGTAAAAGGTAGGAATAAAAGCTCCTAATTCAAAATGGAGTTTCAACTTAGGTCTGAAGTCACTCTCCTCAGATACGCTAGCACACATTGGTTGTTGTTGTTGTTTTCCCCCTGAGACACACATCCACACTTTCTTTGGCACATGCATTTCTTTGACTTATTCAACTGTTTCATAATTTTTGTTACATGACAGACATAATTTCTAAAATTACAAAGAGGCTGAATTTGATAGCCATTTCACCTGTGACAGCCTTCTTCTTCCTTCTTCAGGTAGCTAGAGTGAAGAGTCCTGGTGTGGCACTGTAGGATAAGTACTAGACTGCTAACTACAAGGTTTGTGGTTCAAACATACCAGATGCTCCTTGGAAACCTGTATAAGGTCACTCTGAAGTAGAACCAACTTCACAGCATTTTTTGAGTCCTGGGGTGGTGCTGTAGGATAAATATTGGACCACAAGATCTGTTTGAACTGTAGGGTCAACAGTTCAAACTCACCAGCTGCTCCTTGGAAACCCTACACAGGGTCACTATGAGTCAGAATTGACGCCACTGCACTTAATAACAACAAGAGTGAAGAACTGATCACCTAAATCCAAACAGGGATGAAGCATATTTCAGGGATAAGTTGCAGCTTTCATTCCTTTCCATTGCCACTCTAGTTTCAGTAACCTAAGGGCAAAACCTTTGGTGTGTTTGATAAGCACCCCTCTCTACCAGGACATTAATTTTTAAGCACTACTTAAATGATATGGAATGTCTCCTATTCTTTCTGTTGCATTTCCTAATTTTCCAGGCAGTCAGCTAAAACCTGGTGAGAGAAAATTGGCAACTCTGCATTTAGGCTACTTTTGATTCCAAGTAAACACACTGGCAAATGCTGCACTCAAAACCTTCCCTGGCTTATCTCCCCCAGCAGAGTCATTCTGCTTATGGCAAACCGGATCCTCAGACCATGTCCAGATCTGCAAATGTCCATTACAGAGGGGGAAATAAAAGGCTACCGGCTTTCACTCACATGGGAAAAACTAGTCTGTCTGAAGTCCTAAAAAATGATGTGATTTTAGCAATAACCACTATTTTCTCATTTAAAAAGTGGAGAAGATGGCCTATCTGCGTTTCCATATAATAGTTGGAAGCAGAAGTCGGTGTAACGAATGATCGAGTGTGTTCTGGTAAATATTTTAGAGCTGTAGCTGCATATTAGGGCACATATGCCAGCATCTACCTTTGAAATAAAACCTTCTTGGACAGATTAAAATTGAGGAATATACACAAATAATCAGTTTTTAAAATGCATTGCTCATTCTTTAAAAGATCTAGAGAATGGTTTAATCAGTTTTCTATGAAAGCAAAATTTTTAAGCTTTGAAATTCCTAGATACCAAATATAAATTTTAAAACTAAGGAGACTTCATATATAATTTCATATTATCCTTTCTTAAGGTTTTAAACCACTTGTATATTTGACAAGCATTTAAACAATTAGTAAAATACTTGCTGTCACAAACATAAGAGAAAATATTATAGAGAATAAAGCAGAAGCAGTGAGATTTTAAAATTAAAGAAATCCCTTTGTTTAGAATAGATTTGGTAAAATAAAAACAAAAAGAAAAGCCAGAGGTTACCTCAGGTTGACTAGTTAATAGAATGAATACTGTCACTAGATCTTGAATTCTTCTCTGGCAGACTCAAAATAGTTAGGTCTGCCATGTCTCCTCAGTCTCCTCCTACTCCTTGTTAGCATTGACGTTGAACTCTACTGTGTAAGAAACAAAATGATGCAAGAAACACACTTCTTTCAAAATCATATATATATATATATATACAGAGAGAGAGAGAATCCTGGTGTGGCACTGTAAGATAAACACTGGACCACAGGGTCAGTTCACATCACAAGATTCGCAGTTCAAATCCACCAGCTGCTTCTCAGAAATCCTGTAAATATATATGTGTATACACACATTTTTATATATTGTTATTAGTTGCCCAGTGCTGTGCCAATCTAACACTTTTGTGATTCAACATACCCCACAATTACTACATCATTACTATTATCAAATAATATCTCTGCCCTTCTCTGATATGAAAGCATCTATCTAGTTGTCCTGGTGTGGCACTGTAAGACAGCACTGGACTGTAAGGTCTATGTGAACCACAAAGTCAGCATTTCAAACTCACCAGCAGCCCCTTGGAAATACTATACAAGGTCACTATGAGTCAGAACCTACTTGATGGAACTTAACAAGGACAACATCTAACTATACATTTTAATTTGCTGGATTATAATAGTAAATTGTAAAGCTTTTTAAGGTGTTGCTGTTTTTTTTTTCAGTCTCCTTTCCAAAGGAATTTTAAAGTGGATTATCAGGTGGGAAAGAAGGAGCTCTGGTAACGCAGTGGTTACAAATCCAGCTGCAAACCGCAAGGTCACCAGCATGAAACTACCAGCTGTTCCACAGAAGAAAGATGAGGCTTTCTGCTCCAGTAAAGGTTTATAGCCTCAGAAACCCTGTACAGGGTTGCTATGAGTAAGAACTGACTCCATGGCACTTAACAACAACAACATAAATATTAGATGTGACTAAATTTCCCTAAGATTTCTCAACACCTTAAGTAGAAATGGATTGATACTAACAGTCATAACCCTGCAAAAACAAACAAACCAAACCAAACAAGGATTTGAACCCTACTCTCTGAGACAAGAAGCACTACACATTCATAGTTTCCTACCTGTCAATGTTAGCAGGCCTCCTGCAGCTGCACACATAGACTGAACAGCTACATTTGCCAAAGTTGTCTGGCAATACCTGCTATGTTCTTCATTTTCTGCTAATTGTCCTCAAAAACACCTGAAAAATTCATTGTTTTATAGCAAAAATTAAACCAATTAGATGATTCTGTGTGTGAAGAAAGTCATGTTTATAGCATTAAAATATTTTCAACTGAAAGCTCTTTAAAAAAGGGTTCCCTGGTAGGGTTCAAGCATTTAGATTTCTGTCAGTTTAATTGAATTCAATGTGGAAATAAAGATAACAAAGGTACTGGAATAATATATTCACTACACATGTGTCAGTTTGTCATGTTGTAGTGGATTGTGTTGTAATGTTGAATGCTATGCCAGTGGTATTTAAAAATCCAGCAGGATCACCAGGCAGGTTTATTGAGAGTAAACCTGGGAGGGTTTTACTCTCAATAAAAAGAGACCTGTTCCTTACAGATTGGTGTATTTAAGGCAGTGTGGTCTGCCTTAAAAAAAAAAAAAAGCTGGTGAGCTTTCAATGGGCGGGGTTATGGAGATTTTCCTGAAAGCTGAAACTACTTGGGGGGGAGTCTCTTGGTGTAATAAAGACCCAAGCCTTCAGGAGATGAGAAGCTTAAGCAGGGCTTTATTGGGCGTCATTTGGGAGTAGCGGCAATGCCGTTTTGTTGTTTAGGGTCCTTCAGTCTACAATGCCAAATTGAAGAGGAATGGCATTGCACTCATTGTTAGAAAGAACTTTCTAAGTAATAGGTTAATATCCATACGCCTATAAGGAACATCAGTTAATATGACTATTACTCAAGTTCAAACTTATGCATGACTCACTCATGCCAAAGATGAGGAAATTGAATATTTTTTACCAATTTCTGAAGTCTGAAATTGATCAAATATAGATTTCAGATTCATTGATAAATACTGGTGATTGGAATGTGAAGAGTCAAAGCAAAGAAGAAGGCTGAGTAGTTGAAAAATATGGCCTTATTTATAGACGCACTGGGAAATGCATGATAAGATTTTGTGTGATCAATGACTTACTCGTTGGAAATACCTTTTCAACCATTTCAGGAGGTAGACTATCATAAAAAAAAAAACAAAAAACAAAAAACAGTATTGAAAGAAGGCCAAGCTGTACTGAAGGTTTTGGTGGAAAAAAAAAAAAGGTCTTCAGGAATTGACCGAATACTAGTTCAGATGTTTTAGCAAATGGATGCAAAGCTAGATGCTCACTTATGTATGACAAGTAATTTGTAAGAGAGTTCACGGGCCACCAAATGGAAGAGGTGCATATTCCTCCCCATTCCAAGGAATGGTGATCCAATAGAATGTAGAAATTAGCAAATAATATCATTAATATCACATACAATTAAAATGTTGCTCTGGCTAAATAAAAATGATTGCCTCAGTATATCAACAGGAAACAGTAAGAAAAACAAAATGGATTCAGCAGAGAACCTGGAAGTAGGAACAGCATTGTTGAGATTAGATGAATCTTTGCTGAAAGCAGAGAACACCAGACAGATGTTTGTTATTGTTGCTAAATGTTATTGCTGTTAAGTGACCCAGTATAGAGTTTTCAAGGAATGACTGGTGGGTTTGGACCACTTACCTTCTGTAAGTTGTCCAGTGCTTACCTTACAGTGCCATCGAGAACTTAAGAAGATGTTTACTTGTGTGTTTTGTTGACTATGCAAAAGCATTCAACTGATTGGATTATAACAAATTATAGATAACTTTTCAAAGAATGGATTTCTAAAATACTTAATTGTGGTGATGTGAAACTTGTACATAGACCCAGAGGCAGTTGTTCAAGCTAAACATGGGAAAATTGGGCAACTTAAATCATGAAAAGTGTACATCAAAGTTGTATCCTTTTTCCATATGTATTCAGTCTATTTGCTGAGAAAATTATCTGAGAAATTTAGACTTTATGAAGAACACAGTGTCAGAATTGGAGAAAAACTCATTAATAATCAATATGTCAGTGACTTCAACACTGTTAGGAGCCTAGGTGGTGTAGTGAGTTCAAGTGCAAGATCAGCAGATCAGCAGTTGAAATCCACCAGTGTCTCCTCTGGAGGAAGCTGAGTCTTTCAAATTCCATAAATACTTACAGCTTTGGAAACACTATAAGGGGTTGCTAGGAGTCAGAACTGACTTGATGGCACACAGTTACCACCACCACTAACAACCCTTCCTCCTTAAAGTGAAGAAGATTTGAAGCACTTACTGATGAAGATAAAAGAATACAATCTTCAGTATGGATTGCAACTCAATGTAACGAAAACAAAAAATCCTCACAACTGAACCAATAAACATCATGATAAATGGAGCAAAGATTGATGTTATCAAGGATTTCGTTTTATTTGGATTTACAATAAATGTCTCCAGTAAAGTTTTTCTCAGGAGAAAGACGAGGTTTTCCACTCCTGTGAAACTTTACATCCCTGTAAACTTTGTACAGGGTCACTATGAGTCTGAACTGACTTGATGGCACTTAACAACAGTTAACTATCAATGTCCATGGAAACAGCAGTCAGAGGATCAAAGAGCATATTGCATTGGACAAATCTGGTGCAAAAGATCTCTTTAAAGGGTTCAAGAGCAAAGATGTCACCTTTCAGACTAAGATGCACCTAACCCAAGTCATGACATTTTCAGTTGCTTCCTGTGCATGTGAAAGCCAGATAATAAATAAGGAAACCAAAAAAGAATTGATGCCTCTGAATTATAATGTTGCCAAAGAATACCTAATGTGCCTTGGACTACCAGAAGAAGAAATAAATCTGTATTGGAAGAAGTATGGTGAGAATGGAAACATTTTGACTCATATCACTTGGATGCCTTATCAGGAGGAGCCAGTCCCTGGACATCATGCTAAGTAAGGTAAAGGAACATCCTAAAAGAGGCCAACCCTCAACATGATGGACTGATACAATGGCTACAACAGTGGGATCAAACAGAGCAATGATTGTGGAGATGACACAGAGCCAGGCACTGTCTCCTTCTTTTGTAGCCGGGATTATCATGAGTCAGACTGGACCAAACAACAGTGTACATCTATATAAGTTATCTTAGCAATAGAGAAGAGTCCTGGGGTGGTGCTGTAAACACTGAACTGCTAACCATAAGCTTGGCAGTTCAAACCCACCAGTCGCTCCTCGAAAGCCCTGTACAGGGTCACTAAAACAAACCAGCTGGATGGCACGTAAACTAACAGCAATGGAGAGTTGAAGTACTTAGCAGCTACCCAGAAGGGCAGGGGTTTTAACCCATGAGCCACTTTGCAGAAGAAAGATGTGGCAATCTACTTCAGTAAAGTTTGACAACTTTCGAAACCCTACGAGGCAGTTTCCCTCTGTCCTGTAAGGTCACTGTGAGCTGGAATTGGTTCTGTGCTGTGGAGCAAGTTCCAACCCATAGCGACCCTGTACAGGGTTTCCGAGGCTGTAAATCTTTACGGAAGCAGAAAGCCTCATCTTTCTCCTGCAGAACAGCTGGTAGTTTCGAACTGCTGACCTTGAGGTTCGCACCCTGACTTGTAACCACTACGCTACTAGAGCTCCTTAATGAGTTGAAATGGACAGCAGTAAATCTGTTCTTTTTCTTCCTACCTTTCTTTCTTTCTTTCTTTCTTTCTTTCTTTCTTTCTTTCTTTCTTTCTTTTAGTCTATATACTAAATTATTTCTGTTGATTAGTTTTCAACATAGCCAATGTTCAAATTTCTTAAATGCATTATGTTATCTTAAATGCATGTTCTTCACCAACACCGTAACTGAGATGCATCAATTCTTCTACAGTCTTCCTTATGTACCGTCCAACTTCCACACATATATGAGGTTATGGAAAATGCCCTGGTTTGGGTCAGGTACACTTTAGTCCTCAAATGGACTTCTTTGCTCTTGAGCACTTTGCAAAGGTCACGTGCAGCAGATTTGTCTAATGTCGCTTGATATCTTGATTGCTGCCTCCATGAGTGTTGATGGTGAATGCAAGCAAAATGAAGTTTTTGACAACTTCAATCCTTTCTCCATTTACATGAATGTTGTTTTATTGGTCCAGTGGTTAGGATTCTTCTTTTCTTTATACTGAGATGCAACCCATACCAAAGGCTATGGGCTTTGACCTTCATCAGTAAATATGTTAAGTCCTCATGGCTTTCAGTAAGCAAGGTTATATAATATGCATATCACAGGTTGTTAGTGAATCTTCCTTTAATCCTGATGCTGCATAATTACTCATATAATCCATCTTCTCACATTATACAATGAGTATATACACAAGAATCCTTGAATCTTACAATATCAATTAATTCATCCATTGTTATATTTCTGAGTAAATGCAGGAGATTAGACAAATGTGCTTAATATAGCTCCCTCTTGAATTTAATAAAAATATAATAAATGGATTTTTCAAATAGATTATTAAAGACAAAAACATTGGAAAGGAGAGGACAGCCACAAAGTTTGGGAAGCTGAGAAGGAGCTATAAATAAACAAATAAACAAACCCACAACAGTTGAGTCCATTTTGGTTCATAGAGATCATGTAAGTCAGTGTAGAAATGCCCCATAATGTTTCCAAGGATGTAACTCTTTGTAGAAGCAGCCTGCCACATTTTTTCTTTCATAGACTAGCTGGTGGGTCTGAATCACTAACCTGTTTGAATCACTAACTGAGCACTTAAGAGGATGTTGTTAAATGCCATCGAGTCAGTTCAGACACATCGACACTGTATAGGGTTTGTGAGTTTGAACCGCCAACCTTGCAATTCAAACGACCTTGCAGTCCAGTGTTTATCCTATAGCACAACATCAGGACTTAAGCAGATAGCCACTGTTAACTGGTGTAACAAACTAGATAAAATGAGACCTTTCAATTAGCAGCAGCAATAAAAATGCTTTGAAAGTTAGCTGTATGATTGTTAGAATATAAGTTTCACTAGAAGGCTTGTTGTTGTTGTTAGGTACCTTGAGTGATTTCTTACTAATAGTTCCTACACAAACAAGAGAAGAAACAGTGCCTTGTCCTGTACCATGCTCACAGTTATTTTTGGGTTCATTGTGGCAGTGTTTTATTCTGTTGTACAGAAATGACTCAAAAACACCTAACAACAATAGACACTATCAGGAGTCATCCAGATACTGCTTTGATCAAGATCAGATTTCCCCAGCTGATAGCAGAACGTCTTTATCTCTCCATCTGTTTAGGAATTCCCTTAGCTGCAGAGACCTGCCTAATTCAAGGTGAGCCATATCCCAGGCATGACTGATGAAAGAATATAATTCCTGGATATTATGGTTCAAGTTGGGACAACTATGAAGGGCCATTCCAGCTTCAGGATGCCCTATGCCAACAGTGAGTCAAATGTGTCTTCACAGTGCATTGCAATTCCGCTCTACCTCTGAACAAGCCTGCTTCTTTCCTTTCCTTCCCACTATTGTTGATCTCAAGCGCACCTGTTAACGTATTGCACCATTTCTAGATCTGAGGCTAATTCTTGAAGAATACAAATGAAACTTCAAGATTTATGAATGTTTTGAACATGCTGAGCAGATATTTATATTTTTACTAAAGATGCAGGGGATAAAACCATTATGAGCACAAGAAAATAAAATAGACAATCAATAATGCCAACAAAATAAAAGTTTAAAATTATCAAAAAGTAAATTCAATCATGATCTTTTTCACAGGTCAAATATGAGTAATATGTTATTGTTTTTGTTGTTGGATATAGTTGAGTCAGTTCTGACAGCAATATGCCCAATATACTGAAACATGGCAGAGACTTGTACAATCCTCACAATTGGTATGTGTAAACCTATTGCTGCTACCACTGTATAAGTCTATCTTGTTGGGGGTCTTATTTTTCTCTGGTCGTCTTCTTTTTCTTTGATCATTCCTTCACTTTCACCAGAGACTGATCCCTCCTGATAACATGTCCAAAGAACAAGAAACAAAGTCTTGTTCCTCACCTCTAAGGACCACTTCTTCCGAGACAGATTTGTTTGTTCTTCTGAAAGTCTATGGTACTTTCAATGTTCTTAGTCAACACCATAGGCTATCAGTAGTTCATTAGGACCCGGATAGTTGAATGCCTTTGCATAGTCAATAAAGCACAATAGACATCTTTCTGGTATTCTCTGCTTTTAGCCAAGATTCACCTGACATCAGCAATGCTATCCCTCTTTCCATGACCTCTTCTGAATCCATTTTGAACTCCTGGCAGCTTCCTGTCTGTGTACTTGTGCAGCAACCGTTTTTTAATCATTGTTGTTGTGTGCTGTCGAATTGGTTCTTACTCAAAATGACCATTTATAGGACCTGTGCGTTCAGTTGGAGGGCATGAATTGACGACCTTGGGGTTAGCAGCCCAGTGTTTATCCTATAGTAGTACTACTTTTGAATTATCTATAGCGTAGTTGTTACGAATCGGGCTGCTACCCTCAAGGTCGCAGTTCTAAACTACCAGTGGTTCCATGGGAGAAAGATGAGGTGTTCTGCTCCCATAAAGATTTACAGCCTCGGAAACTCTGTACAGGGTCACTATAAGTTGGAACCGACTCCATGGTACTTAACAACAATGACAACAATAGCAAATTTTAATTTGCATGTGATTTTGCTATTTTGTTGAGTCACCTTTCTTTGGAATGGGTACAAATATGGATCTCTGAAAGGTAGCTAGCTTCCAAATTTCTTAGCATAAGAAAATGAACACAGCCAGCGCTTGCATCAATTGTTAAAACATCCTATTTGCATTCTATCAATTCCAGAAGCCTTCTTTTTCACCAGTGCCTTCAATGCAGCTTGGACTTCTTTCTTGAGTCCCATCAGTTCTTGATCCTATGCTACCTCTTGAAATGTTCAAACATCAATTTGTCACTTTGGTTTTGGTACAGTGTATACTTTCCATCTTCTTTTGATGCATCCTGCATCATTCAACATTTTACCCATGTTGTTGTTCTTAAGTGCTGTTGAGTGGGTTCTGATTCATAGTGACCCTGTAAGGGGTTTCCAAGGAGTGACTGGTGGGTTGACCTGCTAACCTTGGATTAGCAATCCAGAATTTATTCTACAACACCACACCTGGACCCTATTTTGCCCATAGAATCCACCAATAATGCAATCCAAACTTGAAGTTTTTCTTTAGTTCTTCCAACTGGAGAAATGTTCCAGGTCTATTCACATGTCATTATAATAACTTGTTTTGTCTTCTCAAGCTGCCCTTTGAAAGTTTATGTTTAGCTCTTTTATTTCTTCATTGATTCCAATTGTTTTAGCTTCTCAGCACTCAAAAGTTTCAAAGTATCTTCTAACGTTCACCTTTTGATTATTTGTTTAAAAACAGTTTATTATGAAAATGTTAATGTTTATAAAAAGCTAAATACATATCACATGATTACAGAAAGTCATATTCCTATAAAAATGGCACAAAAGCTACAGATCTATAAGAGTTTATAATCAGGGCAACAGAGACTTTCTCCAAGGAGACCAGAAGAACAGCTCTACTGCAGCTATGGTAGTATTGGAGAGTAACCACCCGCAATTGACCAGTACACCTCCATACTCTGAAAAGACAATCTTTAAACCTGAGGTTGGAGATAAAGCGATAGTATCCAATGCTTGCTCTGACTCTTCAGGCCACCCAAGTTCACAGTCCTTGCCTCCCTCGTGCCACATGCAGCCTACAGGCAGGTGTTTGAGGGAGTCAAGTGGACTGGAGGAAGTTGGGGCTCATCCATGACCCCGTGTTTCCTTCCGCAGCCGTCAGGGTCCCAGGCAGAACAGGTGCCAGCACCTGCGTTCTGGAGGCACTAGGTTGACCAGATCAGTGACAGATGCTTCTCTTATCGTTGGACATCACAAGTTCTTGAATCAGCTCAGTTGGCTGGATGACAAGATGTGGACCATCTAGGGGTCCAGGTGCCAGCTTAGCAAGGACCACCTGTAGGTCAAGGTCGAGAATGTAGTTAATAACGAACCGCAGGATTTCCACCTGGCTGAGCTGAGTGTATCCCGGGATTCTGGGTACCAGTTCCTGTTGGTGCGAGTAGCCAGGGTTCATGTGGAGCAGGCTCAGCTCTTCCTTGGCTGCTGGATCCTTACATTGGCTGGTGCGATGGCCAGGCTGCGCTCGGACAGGCTGCATACGGCCTCGTAGCAGCCGTGCACTTACCTGCTCAGCGCCTTCACTGACATCCACTTTTGTCTTCTCTTTCTTTCCTGTCTTTTTTATGACGTTTTGCTTCCTTCATGTATGATATTCTTGAGGTTATTCCACAACTCTTCTGGTCATTAGTGTTTAATTCATCAAATACGTTCTTGAGATGGTCTCTAAATTTAGATAGGATATATTGAAGGTCATGTTTGGGTTCTCTTTAATTTAAATTTTTAATTTTCTTCAGCTTCAGTCTGAACGTGTATATGAGCAAATGATGGTTTGTACCACAGTGAGCCCCTGACTTTATTTTGGTTGATGATACTGCATTTCTCCATGGTATCTTCCCAAAGAGGTAGTCAATTGATACCTGTGTACACAATTTGGTGAGGTCCACATGTATAGTCACTTTTCATGTTGTTTAAAAATTACATGTAAAATGAATAATGTATTGGTCTTGCAAAATTCTCTTATGCAATCTCCAGCATTGATTCTATCACCAAAGCATCAAACTACTGTTTTTTTCCTTTTTGTTTCCAATGTTGCATTCCAATCACCATTAATTATCAGTGCATCTTGATTGCATATTTGGTGGATTTCAGACTGAAGAAATTGATATAATTCAATTTCATCATCAAGGATTTCAGTGGTTAATACATAAATCTGAAATATTGTATTATTAACCGGTCTTCTTTGTAGGTGTGTGTGTATTATGATATCAAAGATAGCACTGTACTATCTTGAAATGCTCTATTTGATGAGAAATGTGACCCATTTCTCTCTAATTTGTTATTATGGGTTTAGTTAAACATGGTTGTCTGATTCATATAGACGAATATCAGTCCATTGCAGCTCACTAATGTCTAGGTTATCTAACTTTATGCATTCTGTTTCATTTTTGACAACTTAAAATTTTCCTAAATTCATACTTCATGCATTCCTTTCTCTGATTATTAGTGGATGTTTGCAGTTGTTTCTTTCCATTGTGAGTCCCACCAGCAAATGCAGTGTTGCTCCATGTATGTTGCTTCTGTCTGTTGTACTTTGAGAAGTTGACATTAGTCATATTTAAATACCTTCCAACCTGAGGGGCTCATCTTCTGGCATTACGTGAGACAAAGTTGTGCTGATTTTCATAAAGTTTTAAGTGGCTAGCCATTCAGAAGTGGTCCACATTTGCTTCTTCTTAGTCTGTCTTAGTCTGGAAGCTCTGCTGAGAACTGTCCATCATAGGTGACCCTGGTGGAATTAAAAATACCCGTTCATAATTTCCAGCAACAAACAAACCACGATAGTATGACAATGTGACAGACTAGCAGAGGTGACTAATGAAAAATTGAATATTCAACTCAACAAACTTATTACCATACTATTCCATGGAGAAAATGAGGCAAATATTTTCCTTCCATTACTGGGTATTGAAAGATAATATTGAAGACTTAAAAGTTGCATATAATAATTTACATAAGGTATTTTGTGATGTGGAAACAAATATAAACAACTTCAAAATAAGAAATGCATCAGGAGATAAATTAGAAGTTAACCTTATTTTGTCTTGTAAACTGTTTAAATATATACTTACAATTTTTGTTTAATACTCTTTTGCTATTTAGAAAAAAATTGTATGCTCTGTTGTTATTGTTAGGTGCTATCAAGCAGGCTCTAACTCATAGCAACCTTGTACATGATAAAATGAAATGATGACCAAGAAAGCATATCTTATTAACTCCCAATAGTATATATCGTTTGTCTACAAATTGCTTACGTCTTAACTCAGAGGAACCAAGATGGCTAATTTTGCAGATGTGCTATTCAGACTGTCCACAACTAAGGTAAAGGAGACCAAAGGAAACCAAAGAAGCACCAGAGACATAGCTGGAGAACTTGTTCGAATACACATTGTGAGAGGAGACTTAGCAGGGGCAGCAAAGGAGGGGGACAGACTGGTGAATGGTCTCCCCTCCAGAATCCACCTGGTCATTTTGAACTTTTGTTGTAGCCAGACAGTGGCCTGGCAGCATGGATTCATACCAGGGACTGACAAAGTTAAACGTTTTATATTTTTCTTGTTCTCCATGCTCTCCTAGAGGCTGGAAGTATGACCAACACCAGCTGCCTAATCACAGTCACCATCAAGACCGGTTGCAATTTTTCTCCTCTACCCAAACTTTTGTTGTTGTTGTTGTTAAGTGCCGTCGAGTCGGTTCTGACCCATAGCAACCCTGTATAGGGTTTCCGAGGCTGTAAATCTTCACAGGAGTAGAAAGCCTCATCTTTCTCCCATGGAGCAACTGGTAGTTTCAAACTGCTGACCTTGAGGTTCATAGTCCAGATTCGTAACCACTACGCTACCAGAGCCAAACTTTATTGAGGTTTAATTCACATAAAATGAAAGTCACCCATGTTAAGTACAGAGTTCAGTAAATTTTGAGATCTGTATATACTCACTCCTCACTTCCCAACATGGTTAGGCTCCAAAGACCAGGCCATTATGTAAAAATTGGCTTTATGGGAAAATGGAAGATGACCACATCAGATTACAAAATGGAGGATGACTGCATCATTGCACAACTGTAAAATTACATCATTTCATAACTGCCAAATCAAACCACTAATAATCATGGCCCAGCCAAGCTGGTCCATAACAGTAACAATCACAGCCAACACTACTCTGTCCTTCTACCTTGGTGTTCTTTACTGCCAATGCATATACCATTAATGCACTAAATAGTGGAACAATAGAGTGTTTACTATTGTCATAAATGAGAAATGGTGGATAATAAGATAGTTAATAATTGAGGAGTCAGTGTATAGTCGTGTAAACATTATGGAAATCAACATGTAGAACATTTCCATTATGCTAAAAGTTCTCTTGAGCCCCTTTGTTGTGGATCCCTCACCTCATCGTAGTCTTGGTTAGTGAACTCATAGAAATGTTTCTCAAAATAAGCCATCTACTGCTGAGTTCCTTTTATTTAAATGGAGAATCATATCCCATATGACCTTTCTAATTGTGGTCCTATAGAAATTACTATTTATTTGGGATGTAAAATGAAAAAGAGGCATTTCACCTAAAATGAAATGGCTAAACTCATGCTAAAAGTGCAACACAACCTTTACATAGATGCAAAATCTGTTGTTTAAGAAACAATTCTATCTCTAAAGTAAAATTTTCCTCTGTGATCAGCCTAAGAATTTGGGTAGTAGACATTATAAAGTTCATGACCAATGCCTTATCAAAACTCTTTGCTTAGGTTTCCCTATTTTTATCAGCAGTTCTTATGGTCATTTCCAACTTGTACCAACCTGCTACATAATGTGGTTTGAGTAAAAAAGCTATGGTAAGAATAAGACCCAAATTATTTTATATAGTCTAAAATAATTATGTCTGCATTCCACATACTAATTTATTTTTATTGCTAAATTTAAAACAATCATTTCTTTTTGGTTTTTACTTATATTTAAATTTGAGTTGGTATTTTTGTTAGTTGCCATGAGACTGGGCTCAATTCATGGTGACCCCTGTACAACAGAACAAAATGCCTATCCTGCTATATCTTTGTGATTGTGTCATTCAGGAAAATTATGGTAAAATGGTCATGCTGCAATAGTGGTAAAGCATCGAAGAGCTGGCTTTTTTTTTTTGGAACTTCTCAGTCTCCTTTGACAAAGGCTATTATTACCAGTTAAGAAAACGCTAATAATAATATCTAGGCAAATTGAACTTCAAGAACAAACTAGAAATTTAATTACTTGATGCAGTTCTGATCCTATCTTCATTTGGGTAAAGAAATCGGCCAAGATCTTTCAGTTCTGTGCAAACATGTTGCCATTTGTCCACAATGGCAGTTCTTTAAGGTCACAGAGAACATAAATTTTTTTAATAAAACTCAAGTGAACATCTTCCCTAATCATGGAAGTTTTGCAACAAGTTTAAAGAAGTGCTTCTACACATACAACAACAATTTTAGATGGATCAAATATTTTAAGGAAGTTCAAGAAGACCTCAAAGAGATGCTATGAGAGGGAAGGTTATCAACATCAACAAATAAAGAAATGGGCTAGAGTCCAAAACCTTGTAGAAGATCGTAGAATTAGCATGGATGCAAAAGTTACTACTGTTGGGACATCACATGATTTAGGCTTTTCAATTCTATGTGAAAATCTTGGCCTCAGGAAGATTCTGATTTAATAAATGCCAAAACCGTAGTACAGAGATTAGCCAGATCAAAGAGCTGATCTTTCCATCATTCTTCTAAGAAAGATTGAAGCGAATGAAGATGGTTTTATGTAATGAATCACAACCAGATATGAACTGTGGATTTGCCAATATGATTCAGAAAACAAGGTCTAATCAGAGCAGGGACTTCTGAGATGCTCTGATGGACCACAAGGCAGAGAAGTCAGCTGACATTATCATATCCACCCTACAGACCTGATCTCGCCCCTTTGGACATTTTGGATTCCCCAAACTCAAAGGACAATTAAAGGGACCCATATATGAGTGTGTTGAGGCTGCCAAAACTGCTGTTTTGACTTAAAGTAAATCAGACAGCACAGTATCAGGAAGAGTTAAAGAGATGGAAACTTTCCTTCAGAAGTGTATGTATGGACCTTGATGGAGGATTTGTCAAGAAACAATAGCTTCACATTTTGATGTATTAATTTAATAAAAATTTCTTTGTTTGCTAGAAATGTCTTTTGACTCCCCTTCTTAGAGTTTGATTGCCTTCCAACCTAGGGGACTCATGTTTCAATACCATATTTGACAATATTCTGACATTTTTATTAACTAATATCTAAAAATAGATTGAAAGAGAATTCTTTCTAGTCTGCTGTTGTTTTGGAAGCTTAACTGAGCCCTGTTCTTCATGGCTGATTCCTCTGGTATTTGTAATACTGGTGGCAAACCTTCCAGTATTCAACTGACTACAGTGTGAAAAACTGACAGATATGTGGTGGAGCTTGGGTAGCAGTTGTTGTTATTGAGCTGTTGAGTTGGTTCTGACTCACAGGGACTCTGTAAAGGGTTTCTGAGGAACGACTGAAGGGTTTGAACTACTGACCTTGTGGTTAGCAGTCCAGTGCTTATCCTACAGTCGCACCAGGACCCCATTAGTTATATAGTATTTCATAAATATTAAAGAAGAAGAATTAAACTTAGTGTTGAAGGCAATTTTAATTTCAGCTACATTATCATTTTCTACCAACAACAAAAAGGCTACATGTTTTTTAATGCCATGATAAATTGCTTGCTATCTCCGGTGTAGGACTGAGTATATTTTGAAAAGAAGATAAGCCATATGCTAAAGTAAAAATCCAAAACAAAGCTGCCAAAGTCTTCACTCACACATCAGATAAGTATCATTATACATCTTCACCTGGAAAATAGAAATAATTCTTTCCATATCCTAAATTGAGGCAGTGTAACAAATAACACAATGAAATTCCATTTGCATTCATCTACATACAAGCAATTTGTAAAATAATCTAGCTTCAATAACAGAGCTTGTTTTCCTAGCAAATCAATAAGACTAGAGAACATAAGCAATTTCCTACAAGGTCATTCAGCACAGTGTTTGTAATGGTTGAATTAGGAATGCAACTTCATTTTATGACAGTATTTTCAAACTTTTTCTACAAACATTCTGAGTTTATAGAAAGAGACCTTAGCCACAGAAGCAAGGTAATGAGACCAGTGGCAAGTCACACTTTGTTTCTTACAATTCCTTACATCCAAAAATCCACAATTCTTGAGGAGATTTCCTTCCATATGATTTTCTGCTAGCTATAATCCACATGAGTGAAAATTGAAAAATCTTTAAAATGGTTTTCATACCAGATGATATTAAACATTCTCAAAAATATTTTGACAAAATCATATCATCTAAACAACAAAATCATTGGCATGAACATAAAGCAACTAACTATGGCTCAAATGGAAGGCTTTATGAGCCAAATAATTTTGAATGGTGCTTTGAACGACAACAGGAAGAAGAGCATTATGCTATAGTCGTATATACATATGCATCTTTTATGCATTAGTTTTGTGTGAAACTGGCAATATTTCCTCTTTTAGATCTACAGAATATTTGAATCACCAGTGTCTTTCTACTTTAAATAGTCTCAAGACATTTTCAGAAATGAGTTTAAATTGATTTTACAGCTCTGCCAACAGGGCTATAGTTGAGAAATAGAGTAGAAAATGCATATAAATTAGGTTGTTTTGCAAATTGGTAACATCTTCAATATTATCTTCCCCTTCTTAATGGATTTAAATTAGAAACACTAATGACTATGTTAGCATATTTTGTGCTCAGTGGGAGCAGCAGATAGAAGGATACTTTGGGTATATTTGTAGAGAGATAAACAGTTGAGTAACATTAGTACCAAAATCAAAATAATATTTCACTGCAAATATAGATTTAAAGAAATATCTGATGCATCACATAACAGTTTAAGTAAATGTATGGGATAGTTGTAAATCATGCCAAAAGGAAGAACTTAGTGAAAAAAAAAAACATGATTTTCTTTCTACTGCCTTCTAGTTAAAAGAATCTTCCCTGTAAATCATGTTCAAATGAGCTCTGCTGTGTCCTGTGTTAGAAAAATATTATCCTACACATGTTTATTCATCAGTTCTGTGGCATTATGACTTTAATAGAAGTGATTTGCTTGTATTTATTTTTGTGGTTTATTATACATGATCCTTTTTATATTTAAAAACTGGAATGTGAAAACTGATGGAGTCAGGACATTTTAGTTGCTTGAATAAAAATATTTTCAATTGAGACTTCATGACTTACACAAACAAGGGAGTTTCATGGAACATAAATGCAGAAAACACAGCTAAGGGAACTGGAACTAAAGCTTCTCTAGCTTTAGAATCACATGATCTGCAACTCGACCTCCCTTAGCAGACCAATTTATTATCCTCTTTATTTCCTTCAGGATCGTCTCCTTTCAGTCTGCCACAGACCTTAGATATCCAAGTATTTGCTATCATTGTTGTTGTTAGGTGCCATCAAGTTGGTACCCTCACATAACAACCCTAAGCAAAACAGAACACAACACTGTCCGGTCTTACGCCAACCTCACAATTGCTGCTAGACCCAAGCCCGTTGCTACTGCCACTGTACCAGTCCATCGCACTGATGGTCTTCCTCTTTTTCTCTGACTCTCAACTTTACCAAGAATGATATACTTCTCCAGTGACTAGTCCCTTGTGACAATACGTCCAGAGTATAAGAGACAAAGTCTGGCCATCATGGCTTCCAAGGAGCTCTCTGGTTGTATTTTTTCCAACACAGATCTGTTTGTTCTTTTGGCAGTCCATGGTACTTTTAATAGTCTCCTGAAACATCATAACTTAAATGCATCAACTCTTCCAAAGTCTTCTTTACTCACTGTCCAACTTTCACATGCATGTAAGGTTATTGAAAATACCATGACTTGGACAAGGCATACCTTAGTCCTTAAACTAACATCTTTGCTCTTCAATACTTTAAAGAGGTCTTGTGGAGCAGATTTGCCCAATGTAATCCATTGTTTGATTTCTTGACTGCTGCTTCCATGAGTATTGATGGTTGATCCAAGCAAAATGAAGTCTTTGACAAGTTAAGTTTGTCTGCATTGATATGGATGTTATTTATTGGTCCAGTGGTGAGGATTTTCTGGGATTTTTTTTTCCATTTATATTAAGATATAAAGAAGACTTTGCTCTTTGATCTTCATCAGTAAGTATTTTAAGTCATCTTCACTTTCAGCAAGCAAGGTTGTATCTTCTGCATATCGTGGGTTGCTAAGGAGTCTTCCTCCAATCCTGATTTCACATTTTTCTTCATATAATCCAGTTTATCAGATTATTTTCTCAGCATACAGATTGAATATGTATGGTGAAAGAATACAAACCTGTCGTACACCTTTCCTAACATGAAACCATTTAGTGTTCCCTTGTTCTGTTCTAACAACTGCCTCTTGGTCTATGGACAGGTTCCTTATGAGCACAATTAAGTGTTCCAGAATACTCATATTTCACAACATTGTCCTTGGCTTGTCACAATCCACTCAGTCAAAAGTCTTTGCATAATCAATAAAGTGCAGGTAAACATCTTTCTGGTATTCTCTGTTTTCAGCCAAGCTCTACCTGATGTCAACAATGAAATCTCTCATTCTACATACTCTTATCAATCTGGTTTAAAATTCTGGAAGTTTTCTGTCAATGTATGGTTGCAGCCATTTTTGCATTATCTTTAATAAATCTTTATTCATGTGGGATATCAATTATATTGTCTGATGATTTCCACATACCGTTGAGTCACCTTTCTTTTGAATGGGCACAAATAAGTACCTCCTCCAAACAGTTGACCATATAGTTGTCTTCCAAATTTCTTGGCATAGATAAGTGAGTGCCTCCAGTGCCACCTCACTTTCTTGAAAGATTTTAATTTGTATTTCAACAATACCCAGTGCCTTGTTCTTTGCCAATGACTTTGATGCACCTTGGATTTCTTCCTTTAGGATCATTTGCTCTTAATTATATGCTACCTTTGGAAATGGTTGAACATCGACCATTTCTTTTGGTACAGTGACTGTATGTATTCCTTCCATCTTCTTTTGATGATTTCTACACCTTTCAGTATTTAGCCCACAGAATTCTTCACTACCGCAAGTCGAGTTTTGATTTTTTTTTTCTTCAGTTCCCTCAGCTTGAGAATGCTCAGCGTGTTCTTCCCTTTGGTTTTCTAACTTCATGTCTTTGAACATTTAATTATAATATTTAACTTTGTATTCTTGAGCTGACCTTTGAATATTATCAATGACACTTAACAGCAACAACAGTCACTGAAGAAGGACATTATACTTGGTAAAATGGAGGGTGGATGAAAAAAAAGGAAGAGCCTCATCAAATGAATTGACACAGTGCCTGCAACAACGGGCTCAAACATAACAAAAACTGAATAAAGTACATAAAATTGCTTTGAGTTCAAATTGACATGAGGCATCTAGCAACAGAAACAACAGTGAAGATAACAAATCTTGCTTACCTAGAAAATAAATGGGAAAGGGATTGGTATTCAAATCATCACATTAAGGTATAATTATATAATTAATCAGAGCTCAGAGGGAGGAAGATATTTCTGTAACAGTATATGGCCAGGAAAACTCTAATTGGTATATCAGGGAAAGTTTCTCTCATAAAATGAGAAACTTGAGATGAAATTGGAAGGACAGAAAGGAGTTAACAAAGTTAAGGGAGAAAAAGAGTGTAAGAACAGCATTCCTGTGAAACAAATCTGTGCACTTCCTGTGGCAGGAACAGAGATGGTATGCCCAGTGCACTGGAAGAATGTTTCAGAACTGGTGACAAAATACTAAGAAGATGACTGGATTAAGTAAAGTCTAGAGAGGGTAATAGGCACACTATGACATATTCTTATTAGACAGTGAGGTAAGTTTGCTTTCTGTTCTTAAAACGTAAGCCTTATAAAAATTTAGACAAGTGAGCAACTACAGGAGACACTAGTGGATGCAAGACCATTTGGTGGAATACATAGTAGTGCGTATGAGATGAGAGCAGTTAACCTAAAGAGATGGTAGTAGGAATGAAGAAAAATATTTAGTACTAAGATATTTAAGAAAACACTGAAATGACAAAATTGTATTACATCTGGAATTGGGGGATCATGCAAGGGATATGAGCAAAATTCATAACCTTACTAAGAAGCCTCTAATGAGAGCTGGCAACATTATGGGTTAGGGTTAGGGCTACTAACCACAAGTCAGCAGTTCAAACTCAGAATCTGCTGTGCAGGAGAAAGGTGAGGCTGTCTGCTCCTGTCAAGATTTGAAGCCTGGGAAGCCCAATATAGAGTCATTATGAGTCTGAATCGACTCAATATTAGCAGGTTTGGTTTTTATTTTGGTGTAATGATCATGTAGGAACTAAATACCTACGATTAAAGATGTCAATAATCCTGGAAATCATTTATTTGATCTTACTGATAATTCAGGTTGTGATTTTGATACCATTAGTAGTGTGTTGGAGTCTTGGTATACTGTTGTAGAATAAGTTCTTGTTGTTGTAGTTAGGTGCCATTGAATCAGCACTGACTCATAGCAACCTATTGCACAGCAGAATGAAACACTGCCCGATCCTGGGCCAACCTCACTACTGTTGCAATGCTTGAGTCCATCGATGCTGCCACTTGGCCAATCCATCTCATTGGGAGTCTTCCTCTTTTTCTCTAACCCTCCACTTCACCAAACATGATATCCTTCTCCAGAGACTGGTCCCTCCTGACAATATGTCCAAAGTATGAGAGACGAAGTTTGGCCATCTTGGCCTCTAAGGAACACTCTGGCTGCACTTCTTCCAACACAGGTCGGTTGGTTCTTTTGGCTGCCCATGGCACTTTCATCTTCTCCTCTAACAGCATAACTCAAAAGCATTAATTCTTCTACAGTTTTCCTTATTTACTGTCCAGCTTTCACATGCATGTGAGGTTATTGAAAATACCATGGCTTGGGTCAGGCACACCTTCCTCAAGCTGACATCTTTGCTCTTCAACACTTTTAAAAGGCCTTGTGCAGCAGATTTTCCTAATGCAATACACCATTTGAGTTCTTGACTGTTTCTTCCATGAGTGTTGATAATTGATCCAAGAAGAATGAAGTCCTTGACGACTTCAATCCTTTCTCCCTTGATAAGAATGTTGTTTATTAGTCCAGTGGAGAGGATTTTTGTTTTCTTGTGCTTTTTGTACTGGACAATAAGCCACAAGGTTGGCAATTTAAAGGCACCAGCTGCTCCTCAGACACCCTCTATATAGTATCTATGAGTAGGAACAGACTCAACGGTACTTAACAACATTAGTATATTTACCACTGCTGACTGCACTGAAAGAGATCACAATAGAGAGTCCTCGCTGTTGTTGTTGTTGTTAGGTGCCATCAAGTTGGTACTGACTCATAATGACCCTATGCACAATAGAACAAAACATTGCCTGGTCCTAGGCCAACCACACAATTGTTGCCATGCTTGAACCCACTGATACTGCCACTGTGCCAATCTATCTCGCTAGAGGTCTTCCTCTTCTTCTCCAACACTCCATCTTACCAAAAATGATATCCTTCTCCAGTGACAAGTCCCTTTTGACAATATGTCTGAAGTATGAGAGATGAAGTTTGGTCATCCTGCCTCCAAGGTGCACTCTGGCTGCACTTCTTCCAACATAGATCTGTTTGTTCTTTGGACAAACTTTAAATATTCTCCTCCAACAACACAACTCAAATGCATCAATTCTTCTAAGTTCTTCCTTATTCACTGTCCAGCTTTCACATGCATATGAAGCTATTGAAAATACCATGGCTTGGATCAGGCGCACCTTAGTCCTCAAGCTGACATCTTTGCTCTTCAAAGGCTGTGGTCTTTGATCTTCATCAGTAAACATTTAAAGTCCTCTTCACTTTCTGCAAGCAAGGTTGTGTCTTCTGCATACCACAGGTTGTTAATGAGTCTTCCGCCAATCCTTATGCCATGTTTTTCTTCATATAATGCAGATTTTTGGATTATTTGCTCAGAATACAGGTTCAATAAATATTGTGAAAGAATATAACCCTTTTGCACACCTTCCAACAACATTAGTGTTTTTACCACTGCTGACTGAACTGAAAGAGATCACAATAGAGAATCCTGGTTGGAGTGGGATAAAAATGTGGAACAAACCAAAAAAAATTATTAAATGGACCAGGCTTACTGGTCAAATAGAAGCTTGTGAAGCCTGGAAACTATAGTCCTTAGTCACACTTCCAGTCTGGAAATGAATTTACCCCTCAAGCTCAAGTTTCAACCAAACAATAGAGACAGTCTTCACAATGAATAATAACATTAGACAGGTATGTACTCCTCAAAATAATTAACCATTTGATACTAAAAGGGCAAAGGTTAAAAGGCCGGGAGAAGTAGGATAGGAAGAGGAATGGAGATGGGTGATACAAGACGGAAGTGGAATAAGTGATATTACATTGCAATCAATGACATGAAACAAATATGTATGCATTATTGAATGTAAAACTGATTTATGCTGTAAATCTTCACTCAATTTACAATGAAGAGGTAAAAAATAAATATCTGTAGTAATATAAGTGGTGATTTTATACGGTGGGCAGTATAGACTTTATATCCTCTACAGATCATTGATTTGTCTGTTTACAGCTTCATTTAATATATCATGATGTAGAAACTTTCATTCATTCTTTTACATCTAACCTAATGATTAGTGAATGTGTTAGTTTTAAATCAAATTAAAAGACATGTGGAGCCAGCAGTTATGGCAAGATCTGGGGATTCCTGGGCCCAGAGTCAGTGACATAGCCACAAAGGACTAGAGTGGAGAGTAAAGCATCCAGCTGATAAGAAGAGAGGGCATATGCACAAGAACACCCACACTTACAGATAATACCCACCTGACCTGGCTTCAATGTCTGGATGATCAGAACTCAACTAGAAGAAGAAAGAAGAGGAAAAAAAAGAGAGATCTGATACAATTTGATGAACTTGTCCTACACCTATGGATGCAGTAGCTCAAAAGAGGGAACAAATCTTTACAGCGAGGTTTATTCCCACCTCATTGATACACCGGGTAAACAGGAATGGGCAACTTGGACATTGGCTACCCAAAATGGGGGTAGGG
>NW_006408531.1:5698894-5716829 GCF_000296735.1 Chrysochloris asiatica | reverse complement strand
TTAGGGCAAATAAATTTTGCTACATTTTTTATTTAAAATGTACTCTTATGAAGAATTCTAAGATGGCTCCCAAAATTTCTAACCCCTAGTGCGTTTGCATGATTAATCCTTGCCCTTTACATTCGTCATTATGATGGAATTTCACTTCAATAATTAGGTTACATTTTGTGCCCAATGTGAAGATATAATTAAGGTCCTTAATCAGTTCATTTGACTTAAAAATGAAAATATCCTGAGTGGGCCTGACTTATTCTGGTGAGCTCTTTAAAAGCGACCAGGCACCCATGGAGGGAGACATTTAAATTGTGTGTTTCCTACTGGCCTTGAAGAAACCAAAAGGAATTGTGAACTGCCTGTTAGGGGAAAATATGGCAAGGAGATGAATATGGCCTGGAGAAATTGAGAGCATTCTTCAAATGACAACTACCAGGAAAACCAGGATTTTGACCCTGCACCTCAAGAAAATGAAGCTAACCTACAACCTCACAATTTAATTACTTTTTAATTCAATATAGCCATTTCTATATATACTAAATATTTCCTTTATCTCTCTCATACTTTTCTTATAACATTTAATGCAATATATTTCCCTTCTTGATAAACTATACTTACATGTATTTGTTTTGTGAAAAGTGATAAAAATTAGTGAAGCAGGAAGCTAGCATTTGTTAGAAAAGGCAAAAGTAGAATAGTGTCTGTTTCTTCCCAAAGAAAGTATGTTGTTAGTGCCATCGAGTCAGTTTTGACCCATAGTGACCCTGAATAATGTTTCTGAGAAGTGACTTGTGAGTTTGAACCATCGACCTTGTAGTTCAAACCAATCATGTGATCCAGTGTTTTATGCTATATCTAAGATAATTAAATGTTATTTAAAAAAATGTTTATACTAATAATAGTGATTATTAAGTACTATTGAGTCTGTTCCAACTCATAGCAACCATGTATTGGATTTCTGAGGCTGTAAATCTCACAAAGTCGCTGGTAGATTTTAACTGCTGATCTTGTCGTTAGCAGTCCAGTATTTCTTTGTTATAACCATTGCTGTAAGGTAGATTCCATCTCATAATAACTCTATGGGATGGAGAGAAACTCCCCATCACCCTATGTTTACAGAAGCAGACTGCCACATCTTTCTCCCTTGGATCAGTCGGTGGATACAAACCACCAACCTTTCAGTCAGTAATGTACCACTGTGTCCTCAGGGCACCTATTGATTTTCTTATTCCAACTCATAGAGTTTCCATGCCTATAAATCTTTATGGGAGCAAACAACCTCATCTTTCTCCCACAGAACAGAGAACTTTACCTGACATTAAAACACAGGCGATTTTATGTCTACAATTTAGAAGTTTCTTTGAACAGACAAATGATCTAAATCAATGTTAAAATTGTTGCTCACAAGTTGCACATCACTCTAAATGAATGTTACAGATTGCTGCAAAGTAAAGAAGAGAGAGACACATTACAAGTTTGAGACACATTTCAGTGAGGCGTGATAATGATGCTGAGAAGCAATGCAATTTCATATTTGAATTAACTTTTCATTTCTATAGCACATAAATGTAAGGAAAAGTCTCAAAATAAACTTACAAAGAAGTAAAATAACTTTGAAAGTTTAAAAATGTTACCAGGCTTTCTAATCATGATTATAAACACTTTTATGCTAGAAGCTAAAAACCTTTTTAATGTTTCAAAGCAATCACATTCTTCCTCTAAAAGTTTCTTTAAAAAATTAGTTTGATACTATAAAAAACTCACTAATTACTGTGGCACTATAGGATAAGCATTTGATCGAAAGGTGGTTGTTCAAAACCACCAGTTGCTCCTCGGAAACTATACAAGGTGCTGAGTCGGAACCAACTCGATGACACTGACAAAAATAACAACAGAAATTTATCAATTATAGATGCTGCAAAAGTGGTTAATTATGGGGGAAACCTAATGGATCAGTAAATCGTAAAGTAAACATGTCATTTATTGAATTAATTGGATGATCTCCTCCTGTTATTTCCAATGCCTCATTTGTTCTGCATTACCCTTCAAAAATTAACCTGAGGCATTAAAATGACCTAATATGTTTTGTTTTATTTTCTCTTTTGTTAAGATAAGTTCTTAGAATTAAAGCATGCATACACAAATCATAAATGTGCTTCTTGATGAATTTGTGTTTACTGTACGTCTCTAATGATACCATTCCTATAGGGACAAAACTACCAGTTCTTCCATGGGAGAAAAATGAGGCTTTCTGCTTCTGTAAAAATGTACAACCTCAGAAACCTTATACAGGGTGTATATGAGTCAAAACTGACTTCACGGCATACCACCACCACCACAAATAGTAAAATGTTAAATGAAAATTGAGAGGAAAAGCCAAGCGAGTCTGGGGATAGTGAAGACATGAAGATAATTTAATTTGTTAAAGTGGAAGAAAAGTATAAGTCTTCAGATAATAAAGAATACAAAGTGCAATTAGAAATTTCAAATGGTGAAAACTTTCCTAAATTTTCAAGGAAATAAAAATGAGGAATATAAAATCTCACAGAAAAAAAAAGAGAATAATTAAAATGATCAAAAATGAGATTAAAAGTTGTTCAATATTAGATACTAGGAGGCCATGTGCTAGGACTTTAAATTTGTTGTTGTTGTTAGGTGCCATAGACTCAGTAGCGACTCAAAGTGATCTTATGCACAGCAGAACCAAACACTGCATGATTCTGGGACAACCTCACTATCATTGCCATGCTTGAGACCATTGATGCTGCCACTTGGCCAGTCCATCTCATTTGGGGTCTTCCTCTTTTTCTCTGACGCTCTACCCTACCAAACATGATATCCTTCTTCAGCCACTGATCCCTCCTGACAATATTTCTGAAGTATGAGAGACGAAGTTTAGCCATCTTGATCTCCAAGGAGCACTCTGGCTGTACTTCTTCCAACACAGATCTGTTAGTTCTTTTGGCAGCCCATTGCACTTTCAATATTCTCCTCCAACAATAACTCAGAAGCCTCAATTATTCTACAGGTTACACTATTTTGAACAAATAGCTTCATACTCTTGCAAACAAAACTTGCAAAAAGAGGAAAATAATTTTTAAGAATGAGATATTGGATTCAAAATATAATGGACCTAGTTTTTTTGTTTTAATTTTTATTGTGAATTATGTGATAGTTTACAAGGTAGAACATTAGCTTTACATTCATCCCATCATATATCGTTTCATTGCCATGATCACAATCTCCTCCATGCATCATCCACCAACCAAACAGTATAGCCCGCAAGCTTGCCCCTCCATCGTCAGCACCCAGCCCCTCTCCCTCTATGGGTCTAGAGTCCCCAGCCACTCCATCTCTCCAGGCTATCATCTCTGCCTCCATCTCTGGCATCAATTTTCTCTGGGTAGGGTCCCACACTATGCTCTTCTCCCTCGATTGTCCCAGGGACCTCTGCTCCTGGACTGCAAAATCAACTCCTCCACTCATTTTGCTACAGATAATCTACCTTTACATTTCCAACCCTCACAGTCAGTCCTGATAGCAATTATTCACTATTGTACCAAAAGAATCCCCTTCCCATCTCATTTCATCAACCCTGCCCAGACAGATTGGATACTACTCAGTGGAGATTCTACCTTCCTACACACCCTCGGAAACCCTGTACAGGGTCGCTATGGGTCGGAACCGACTCGACGGCACGTAACAACAACAACAACATGCCCTCTGGATCTAGGTTCCCTCTTGAAAGCTTGTAAGCCAGTCACTTCTTGCCTTTGTAGTCCCCCCATTTTGGGTAGCCAATGTCCAAGTTGCCCATCCCTGTCTATCCTGTGTACTGAAGGGATGGGAATGATCCTTGCTGTAAAGATTTGTTCCCTCTTTTGAGCTACTGCAACCATAGGTGTAGGTCATGTTCATCAAATTGCATCAGATTACTTTTTTTTTGTTCCTCTTCTTCTTCTAGTTGAGTTCTGATCATCCAGCCATTGAAGTCAGGACAAGTGGGTATTATCTGCAAGTGTGGGTATTCTTGCTCACATCCCCTCACTTCTTATCATCTGGACACTTTACTCTCCACTCCAGCCTTCCATGGCTATGTCACTGTCTCTGGGCCCAGGAGTCTCCAGGTCTTGCCATACTGCTGGCCAACAAGGTCTCCACCCTGGTTCACAGGAGTCTATTGAACTTGGTTGTTGTTATATGCCGTGGAGTCAGTTTCTACTCATAGCAACTCTGCACAGGGTTTCCGAGGCTGTAAATGTTTACAGGAGCAGAAAGCCTCATCTTTCTCCCTTGAAACAGCTGGGGCTTAGTTTATTGCTTCATTGCTGTTTCCCTGACTTCCTCTTATCCGTGACCAACATGGTCACCAGTCAAAGCACATGTCTGCTCGTGTATTCCCCTTGAGTCTTACTGTTTTAAGGGTATTTGCCCTGAGGAGACCTGGCCACTTGACTTGATGTCTCCTGGGTGAGCAACTTGCTTGTTGTTATAGTAATCCATCTAACTGCCGTTATTGTTTGTTTGTTTGTTTGTTTTCCTGTCGGTCTTTCTTTTAAGAATATCTTCTGTTCTTAAGCCACACCAGGCTGGTAGGCTTGTCCTTTCAAGTGGAGATTTCCCACTTCAAAAGATTCTGGGTGGGGTTCAAGATTCCACCTATTGTCTTATGTAATGCAAAGGTTCTGCGGGAAGCATCCCTCACTGGGTAAGTTGTAGCCACATTGTAAGCATTCCAATGTTATAGGCAGAAGACGGACTTACAAGCTTTCTATGGTGATATTTCTGGCTCCCCCTCAAATGTCTATTTACAATGGTATGCAAGGAAAACCAAGATTCAAAAGACAGCCAAGCATCTTAACATTATTTCTCCCCTTTTACCTATTCACGCCATGACTCAATCCCTGTATCCTAGAACCCTGTTTTCCAAGCTTGTTTATACATCATTATTTACCTCTGTCCCACTTAGCCCATGCAAACCTGCCTAACTATTCTCCCATCAGCCTTGCTCTTCCATTCCTCTCCCTTCTTGTATATTGCCCCACTCAATGGAGAAAAGATTGAAGTTGTCAAGGACTTCATTCTTCTTGGATCAACTATCAATACTCGTGGAAGTAGCAGTCAAGAGATCAGATGACGTATTGTGTTAGGCAAATCTGCTGCACAGGAACTTTTTAAAGTTTTGAAGAGCAGAGATGTCAGCTTGAGGACTAAGGTGCACCTGACCCAAGCCATGTTATTTTCAATAACCTCATACGGATGTGAAACTGGACAGTGAATAAGGAAGATCGTAGAAGAATTGATGCCTTTGAGTTGTGGTGTTGGAGGAAAATACTGAAAGTGCCATGGTCTGCCAAAAGAACCAATAGATCTGTTTTGGAAGAAGTGCAGCCAGAGTGCTCCTTGGAGACTAAGATGGCTAAGCTTCGTCTCTCATACTTTGGACATATTGTCCGGAGGGAACAGTTGCTGGAGAAAGATGTCAAGCTGGGTAAGGTAGAGGGTCAGAGAAAAAGGGGAAGATCCCTAACGAGATGGATTGGCCAGGTGGCATCATTGATGGCATCAAGTGTGGCAGCGGTAGTGAGGTTGGCCCAGGATCGGACATTGTTTCATTCTGCTGTGCATGGGGTCGCTATGAGTCGGTTCCGACTCGATGGCACCTGACAATGACAACAACATATTTTGGAAAATATATGTATTCCTCTCTCTGTTGTGTGTGTGTGTTTGTATAAGTCTAGGAGGAATATAGTTCAAATATATGTGGTGTTGACCATTGGCAGGAGAAACCTGATTAGATAGAATAAACTTACCTTTCCATAATTTCTCTTGAAAGGTTATTATATATGAAATTTTATGTGGATGTTTTCATCAAAGTCTATTTTTTTTTTTTTTTTAATAGTAAGCCACTACATTGAGAGTGAAAAGTATTTTTGGTTTTGGAAAAATGTAATTTTTCTCTCAATTGCAGTGTATTTGTACTCACATGCCTAAATGTTGGAAGTTAACTTTAAGTATGACTATACAACTCAATATAAGACAACATATGTAGGAAACACCTTCCTCCAATGCACTAGTTCAAGTTGTTTGTACTTGCTACTAGAGATTCAATTACAGAAACATAATGTTATAAAACAAACACCCAAATAAACTTTGTAATATAATTATAGTATAAATATTCCCAGATGTCCTCATTAAAATCTCACTCATTTATCTAAGTGAAATTATGCCTCACTTATTGACTATCTCATTATATGATATTGTACATTTACAACATAACTAAAAATATTTTATATTGTTAGATGTTATCAAATCAATTCTAGCTCATAGTGACCCCATGTAACAACAGAATAAAGCATTGCATGGTCCTCTACCACCCTCACAATCATTCCTATGATTGATCCTGTTGCGGCCATTGCATAAATTCATCTCACTGAGGACCTTTATCTTTTTCACTGATCCTGTACTTTATCAAGAATGATGTCCTTCTCTAGGGACTGGTCCCTTCTTATAACATCCAAAGTATGTAAGATAAAGTTTCACGATCCTTGTTTCTAAGGGACATTCTAGAACTATCTAAGACAAATCATGCATTCCTCTGAAAGTCCATGATATATTCAAAAGTCTCCACCAATATCATAATTAAAATTATTCAATTCTTCAGTATTCCTTATGTCTACTATCCAACTTTCTGTGCATTAACAATGTATGCTTGGTACTACTGAACAAGTAATGAGGCAAGAGTGCCTCACACTGTGAGCAAGAGTAACACTTGCTGTGATTGTTAAGGTTAGTTGTCAAACTGGCTGTCCTATGGTTATCAGGGATTTGACAATTATGAAATGCTGTTGTCATTTTCCATTTTTGCATAATACTGTTTTTCACATAATGGCATAATCTCTGGAACTGAAGCATGTTGATAAGTGAGGAGCGGGCTGTTAACTTTCTAATGCTTTGAGATGCTGTTGCTGCTATATTTGTATACTTTGGATTTCCAAAATATCACTTATATATAAATATGACTATTAAACTTTAGAAATATATTCCTTAATAATAGATAAGAAAAAATAATGTTTTATTATTTCTAGAATTATTCCTATTGTGTGGCTGGAATGTTTTAATTTCATCAAAAACATAATACAGAAAGAAAGTGAAAGGTCATTAAAAAGAGGAAAGAAAAGACCAAAATGAGTGTCAGAAGAGATTCTGGAGCTTGTTCTCAGGCATACAGGTGCTAAAGTGAATGGAAGAAATAAGGAGGTAAAATAGCTGAACAGAAAATTTCAAAAGTCTGCTTGAGAAGACAAAGTAAAATATTATAATTTTGAAATTGTCAGGCTTAGTTTTTCTTGGATCCACTATCAACACCCATTGAAGAGGCAGTCAAGAAATCAAATGGTGTATTGCATTAGGCAAATCTGCTGCACAAGATCTCTTTTAGAGTGTTCAGAGCAAAGATGTCAGTTTTATATCAGATGTCTGACATAAGCAGTGGTATTTTTAATCACCTCATAGGCATATGAAAGTTGGACAGTGAATAAAGAAGACCATAGAAGAATAGATACATATGAGTTATGAAAATATCATAGTCTGCCAATAGAACAAACACATTTGTGTCGGAAGAAGTACAGCCAGATTGTCTCTTTGAAACCAGGATGGCGAAACTTGGTCTCTTATACTTCAGACATGTTATCAGTCCACAGAGAAAGTCATTATGCTTGGTAAAGTAGGAAGTAAGAGATAAAGAGGAAGACTATCTTTATCATATCATCTGTATCTTTATCTTTATCATGGTTATATAGATTCTTCTACTTTTTTAATTTAAGTTCTTAATTAAGAAAATAAGAGGTATATTCTGTTGTGTTGTTTTGTGGTACTACTTTTGTGGTAACAATAATCAGTTGGCACAATGACAGCTGCAATGGGCTCAAGTGTAACAATTGTTAGAATAAGGCAACACTGGGAAGTGTTTTATTCTGTTGTGAATGAGATTTCTGTACATCGGAAATGACTTGACGACACCTAACAACATCAAAACATGTTTTTTATTTTATATTTTAATAGTGCTTCAATATCAAATTATGTCCATTAGCTTGTCAATGTTAACATTATACTGAGTGAGTGAGATGGAAAATATCTCTTTTTACCTAATCTTACAAGAAAATACAGGAATGAGTTTGCCTTCAGCCCTTTCTTTGATGGACTTATTATTTGTAATAACTTACCAGAAGCTGAATAACAACAAAGTTAAAAACAGTTATTATAATATTTATGAAGCACAACTATAGCCAGATATTATCGTAAGTACTTAATGTATGGTGACTTTTTTGATCCTTCCCATAAACCTATGAAGTAGGTATTACTATTTTCATTTTATAAGTAGGAAATTTATGCACAGAGAAGCTAATTAGCTTGCCCCCGATTCTGTAGCCAATAAACTGTAGAACGGGAATTTGGATTGATAATATGATCCAGAGCCTTCTCTCTTAACCATTTAGTTATGATGCCCTCACTAAGAAAATACTGCAGCTCTAGCGTTGCCCATATGGATTTTCAAAAGTTATTTACTCTTTCTGACATTACTGTTTGTTTTTCTTCCCCTGATAGATTCTCCAGAGACAGATATTTCTGCCTCCAGAATTTTTTGAACAGTCAGCTAGGGATTTATTCATCCAGCAGAAGGAATGCTATTGTAGAGTATTCCTAAACAGCTTAAGTGGGAAAGGCAGTATATAATCCGTATTTCTGAATCAGAATTTATGATTGTTTTAAGTTAGACAACTTATAAAATTAAAATGCTTAGTTCTTCTTATCATTCAAAAGTCATCTTCTTTGCATCAACCCCTTTCTCTTCACCCTACATGGCAAAGAAAACGTGATCTAAAAAGCTGACCTTATTTTGACACAGGACTTAGCTAAACACTCTAGCCAGTTCTGTGTCAGCATTTCCCTCATACCATTTTCAGAAAGAATTACACTCAGATCTTTACAAATGTCTGCTGCTTTTATTATGAAGGAAGCAGCTGATGGTGACACCATCCAGCATCCTGCAGCAGAGGTTGCTAGCATTTCTATTGTTCTGGTATTGTTATTTAAAAATGTGTAGTCTATCCCAATCATCTGAAATTTCAACAAGAAATATTTAGGAAGGGAAAGTGAGTAGATATGCTAATCATTGTTTCAACCTTCATTTATATTGACCAAAGCTAAATGTATGCTTTGCCAGAAAATAATTTTTCTCCCTAGCTGTGGGAATGTTGAGGAAAAAAACATGTTCTTGATGACTAAGGCCATTATTGTAAAACAACACAACTATTCTATGGGGAATTATTAGAAAGTAGATGTAAACATACTCCCATATTTGTTTCTTCTTTGTCTACAAGATTATCATTTTCTGCTTGAACTCGTCTGTCAAATAGAAAACTAGAGTAAATCTTGTAGGCATTTCTCCCTAATAGGTTCTGCTACCTTAATTTATTTTATCATTTTCTTAATGAACCTATCATTCTTTGCCAAGACACTTAGTCAAATAAGTTGATTTAAAATCAAAATACACACAGATGAGAATTGATTTGCCCCATGGAGAATTAATTCTGTATTCTACCACAAATATAACACTAATGCTATAGTTGTGTCATTTCTGTTTAGTGCAGTCAGGGATTCAGTATGGTTATATAGATTCCCCTACCTTTTGAATTTAATTTCTTGATTGTGAAAATAAGATGTATATTCTGTTTTGTTGTTTTGTGGTACTACTTTTGTGATAACTATGAATGATCCATTCAGTTCACTACCTCTTAAAATTCTAGTTCAGCTGATACAGAATAGATATTGCAGTGATCAATATCCCAGGAAGTTGCTTAAACTACTCCAGGTTATTGGAATGTCATTTAGAGCAATATGGCATTCATTTAGCTGTAAAGAAACAGTTGCAATATATAGACACGTTCAACTCACAAATGTGGACCACAACAGCAATCCAGAGATTTCCTCCAACAAAAGGATGCAGCAAAATTGTTCTATGGGATTTCTCACTTTTCCAGTGGCATAAAAACACTTACACTTTAATTTAAATTTTTAATCCTCTTTAGCCAAAAAATAAAAATTGAGTGATATTCTAAATATGTGAGAAGTTACATTTATAACAACATTGTTCATTTAAATGAAAATGAAAATAGGAAACAGTGGTACAGTCAATCACTTTATCACATCAAAATACTATTTGTTCTGTCAGCAGATCCCTACGTAAATTCTAAAACTGGCATTATTAGACCTTGCCAATGATATCACTGTATGTGGTAATACTTTCTGAATTTTTTACAGAACCTCTTTTTGGGTTTCCTCATAGTCTTCTGTCTGCCTACTGGATATGTGCATTTCTGGAGTCTGCTCTCATCATCCTTAAAACAACCTTTGCTCCAGATTTGCTTATATTAACAATGAATATAATCATTCTAGTCATCTAAATCCCTTATGTCCTAGATTCAATTTGCTGTTGTGTTGTTAAGTACCATGGAGTTAGTTCCAAATCATAGTGACCCTGCACAGAATTTCTGAGGCTATAAATCTTTACAGGAGCAGAACGCCTCATCTTTCTACCATGGAACCACTGGTAATTTCAAACTGCTGATCTTGAGGTTGGCAGTCCGACTCGTAACCACTACGCTAGCAGAGCTACCTTCAGATTCAATTAATCACCAAATATTTTTGAGCTATAATTCCTGTTATGCCTCGGTTGATTATTTTCTTCCATACATTCTTCTTTCTGACTCTATAGACATCAATATAAACAACAACAACAACAAAAGGAAATTGAAATTGTTTATCTATAAGATAATGATTCTGAAGGTAGCATCATGTAACTAGAGTTAGAAAGTAAAAATGTCTTTTGTAATGGTCCAGGCAAAATGCTGATAATATAAAATACTGATAATGGAAATCTGAAATAACTAGAAGAATGTTTAGAAACAGAATTAGAGAACTGGATTTGGAAACTACAGAAAAGGAAAAATACCTTGAGGCATTAAGTATCACTTCATGTTGTTGTTCTTGTTATTAAGTGCCGTTGACTCAGTTCTGACTTGTGGCAATGCTGTATAGGCTTTCCAGGGAGCGGATGGCAAGTCTGAACTACCAATATTGTAATTCAAACTAGCATTGCAGTCTGGTGCTTTAGCCACAGCATCACACTTCATTGTTGTTGTTGTTAGGTACCATTGAGTCAGTGCAGACTCATAGCGACTCTATGCACAACAGAACAAAACACTGCCTGGTCCTTGGACAAACTCACAATTGCTGGCACAAATGAGCTCATCAATGTTGTCACTTTACCAATTCATCTCGCTGGGAGTCTTCCTCCTTTTCTCTGACCCTCCACCTTACCCAACATGATATCCTTTTCCAGTGATTAGTCCCTTCTGACAATATGTCCAAAGTATGAAAGAAAAAGTTTGGCCATCCTGGCCTCCAAGGAGCACTCTGGTTTCACTTCGTCCAACACAGATATTTTTATTCTTTTGGCAGCCCATGGTACTTTCAATATTCTCCTCCAACACAATAACTCAAATGCATCAATTCTGCTATGGTCTTCCTTATTCACTGTCCAACTTTCACATGCATTTGAAGATATTGAAAATACCATGGCTTCGGTCAAGCACACCTTAGTTCTCAAGCCAAACAAACTTCAGAGTCACTCCAAAATCTCTGTATGTACATAATATCAGATTTGCTTCATATAGGTATTGGAAGAGCAGGGGAAATGTTTAGATTTTATATCATAATTGTTACATCAATATGTGATGGAAATGTTTTCCAAAGTTTTCAGTAAAACGGGAATGTGACTTCTATCTTTGAAACACTTGTAAATGTCATCTACTTTGATATTCTTGTAAGTCATTTTCTGAATTCTTACTGGTCATTTGGTTAATTTTATAAAATAAATAAACATCTACATATAAAAATCTATTTTGAAATTAAATCCTTCATGTTTGGCATCTTAAAAGTGACTTTACAATAATTATTGCAACATCAGATCTAGATGTAGATTTTGGAAGATACTGTACACAATTATCCTGCTGGGGGATTGTTTCCAGCACTCCAAGGATATCAAATTCCAAGGATGCTCAAGTCCCTTACATAAAACAACTTACTTAGTATTAGTACTCTGCATATAGCATGAACACTGCCTCCCATACACTTGTAAAGATTCTTAAATTGCTTTAATGCCTGTTGTTATTAAGTGCCATCCAGTCATTTCCGACTCATAGCGTCCCTGTATAGGGTTTCTGAGGAGTGGATGGTGAGCTTGAACTGCAGATTCTGAGGTTCAATTGGACTTGCTGTTCAGTGCATTAATCCACAGAGCCACACCAAGAATTTAATGCCTTCTTCAAACAGTAGTTGTTTAAACACTGAATGGTTTAAAATTAAGAAAGGTGTGCGACAAGGTTGTATTCTTTCACCATACTTATTCAACCTGTATGCTGAGCAAATAATCTGAGAAACTGGGTTCTATGAAGAAAAACGTGGCATCAGGATTGGAGGAAGACTCATTAACAACCTGCAATATGTAGATGATACAACCTTGCTTGCTGAAAGTGAAGAGGACTTGAAACATTTACTGAGGAAGATCAAAGAGCACAGCCTTTGTCATGGATTGCATCTCAATGTCAAGAAAACCAAAATCCTCACCACTGAACCCCAATAAACAACATTCTTATCAATGGAGAAAATATTGAAATTGTCAAGGATTTCATTCTTCTTGGATCAACTATCAACACTCACAGAAGCAGCAGTGAAGAGATCAAATGATATATTGAATTAGGCAAATCTTCTGCACAGGAACTTTTTAAAGTGTTGAAGAGCAAAGGTGTCAGCTTGAGGACTAAGGTGAGCCTGACCCAAGCTATGGTATTTTCAATAACCTCATATGTATGCGAAAGCTAGACAGTGAATAAGGAAAACCATAGAAGTATTGATGCCTTTGAGTTATGGCGTTGGAAAAGAATATTGAAAGTGCCATGGGCTGCCAAAAGAACCAACAGATCTATGTTGGAAGAAATGTAGCTAGAGTGTTCCTTGGAGGCCAAGATGGCCAAACTTCCTCTCTCATACTTTGGACATATTGTCAGGAGGGACCAATAGCTGGAGCAGGGTATCATGTTTGGTAAGGTGGAGGGTCAGAGAAAAAGAGGAAGACCCTCAGTGAGATGGATTGGCCAAGTGGCAGCATTGATGGACTCAAGTGTGGCAACAGTAGTGAGGGTGACCCAGGAACGAGCAGTGTCTCGTTCTGCTGTGCATAAGGTTGCTATGAGTCGGTACCTACTCAATGGCACCTAACAACAGCAAATAATAATATAAATGGAGTCCTGGTGTGGCACTGTGGGCTAAGGCTCAGACTGCAAAGTCATTTGAACTGTAAGGTCGGTTGTTGAAGCTCACCAGCTGCTCCTTGGAAACCCTGTACAGGGTCGCGATGGGTGGGAATCAACTCGATGGCACTTTAACAACTGAACAACAATATAATATAAATAGCATTTTAAGCTTCCTCATAGCCTTTGAGGTATTACTTTGAACACTTAATTTCCTTTTTTTTTTTTTTAAACAGGAACAAAGTTTGTACAGCACAAGTGATGGTGGTGGTGGTTCTATGCCATGGAGACGGTTCCTACTCATAGCGACTCTGTACAGGGTTTCCGAGGCTGTAAACCTTTACGGGAGCAAACTGCCTCAACTTTCTCCTGAGAAGCATGTGGTAGTTTTGAACTGCTGACCTTGATGTTGGCAGTCTGCTTTATAACAACACAAGCGGTGAATGAATAATGCTTAAACAACCAGTAGTGGGGAGAGCTTGAGAAGCTGTGAAATGCTGGGAGACTGCAGCAGGGGGCGCCTTCACATCACTTCATTAAGATGAATGCAGCACAGTACTTGGTGTGTGACAAATTAAACTTTTGTTATTTGGGTATATTTTTCTGAATATTTTCATTCTGCAGTTTCTTGTGTTCTGCTTTACAAAACATGATATTGAAATGCATAAAAGACTGATATTATAATTTGAGATACAAAAGAGATTATTTATTTTGTCCCTTTCCTCATTTAGATCATAGTCTTGCTTTAGGAAGAAATACTTCAAAATAAATATCTTTATACATGGTAAATCAAAAAGTATTGCTACAGACAAATAACCCAATTAAAAAATGGACACAGGACATGCACAGACACTTCACCAAGGAAGAGATCAGATAGCCAACAAACATATGAAGAAATGTTCATGATCACTAGCCATTAGAGAGATGCAAATCAAAACAACAATGAGATATCATCTCACACCAGCAATAACAGCAAAGATCAAAAAAGTAGAGGACAATAAATGCTGGCAGGGATGTGGAGAGACAGGGACACTTCTGCATTGCTGGTGGGACTGCAAAACAGTTCAACCTCTCTGGAAAGCAATAGGGCACTTCCTCAGAAGGTTGGGAATAGAAATACCTTATAACCCAGCAATTCCTCTACTTGGTATTTACCCATAAGAAATACAAGCCATAACACAAGAAGATATATGCACACCAATGTTCATGTTGTTGATGTTGTTATGTGCCGTGGAGTCAGTTCCAACTCGTAGCGACCCTGTACAGGGTTTCCAAGGCTGTAAATCTTTACAGGAGCAGAAAGCCTCATCTTTCTCCCTTGGAACAGCTGGTATTTTCCAACTGTTGACCTTGCGGTTCGCAGCCCGATTCATAACCACTATGCTACCAGAGCTGCAGCACTATTTACAATAGCAAAAAGATGGAGACAGCCAAAGTGACCAGCAACTGAGAATGGATAAACAAACTGTGGTACATACACACAATAGAATACTATGTTACCCTGAAGAATAACAAGGAAGCTGCAAGCCACCACATAACATGGATGAACCTTGAGAACATTATGTTGATTGAAATTAGTCAGTCACAAAAGGAGAAATACTGCATAGGACCACTACTGTAAAAGACTGAGAAAAAGAACCCAAACTAAAAGGGGGTGGATTCTTTCCTGGTTGCTGGGATATGGGCATGGGGTGAGGGGAGGGAGAGGAAGGTGGAGCACAGGGCAGGGAATAGACACAGGATAGTTTGGGTGCTGGGGAGGGGGGCAATATACAAAAGTGAGAAGGGAATGGAAGAACAAAGCAGATGGGAGAACAAGTAGGCAGGTTTGCATGGGCTAAGTGGGACAGAGGTAAATAATGATATATGCACAACCTTGGAACAACAAGGCTCTGTGATACAGGGATTGAGACATGGTTGTAATGGGGGAAAGGGGAGAAATAATGTCAAGATGCTTGGCTGTCTTTTGAATCTTGGCTTTCCTTACATTATATTATAAAATAGACACTGGAGGGAGAGAGAAAGGAATAGCCAAAAATATCACCATAGAAAGCTTGTAAGTCCGTCTTCTGACTATAACTGATTGGAATACCAAAAATGGAGCTACAACGTGCCCAGTGAAGGAGGCTTCCTGTGGAGCTTCTGCATTACATAAGACTATAGGTGGAAGCCTGAACCATATCCATAATCTTCAGAGATGGGAAATTTCCACTTGAAAGGATGAACAGACCAGCCTGGAGTGGCTAGAAGAACAGAAGATACTTTTTGAAAGAAAGCTCTACAGGAAAAGTACAAAACAATAGAGGCAGACTGACTGTTACTACAAGAACAAGCAGTTGCTTGCCCAGGAGTCATCAAGGCAAGTGGTCGGGTCCTCTCGGAGTAATTCCTCTTCCAAGACTAAGACTCAATGGGAATACAGGCTTTTTTATTCATTACATCATTCCTTTTCATTATCATGATACCAATGGTGACCATGTTTGTCAATGATAAGGGGAAGTGAGGGAAAATCAGCAATGAAGCTGCAAGCTAAGCCCTACAACGTTCAATAGACTCCTGTAAACCTGGGTGGAGACCTGGTTGGCTAGCAGTGTGGCAAAACCTGGGGACTCTTAGGCCCAGAGTCAGTGACATAGCCAGGGGACGATGTCATAGAGGACTAGAGTGGAGAGTGAAGCGTCCAGTTGATAAGAAGAGAGGGCATATGCACAAGAACACCCACAATTGCAGATAATCCCCTTGACCTGGCTTCAATGCCTGGGTAATCAGAGCTCAACTAGAAGAAGAAAGAAGGAAAAAGTGTAATCTGATACAATCTGATTAACTTGACTTACACCTATGGATGCAGTAGCTCAAAAGAGGGAACAAATCTTTACAGCAAGTATCATTCCCACCCCTTCCACACAGAGATGAGCAACTTGGACATTGGCTACCCAAAATGGGGGGAGGGAGGGGATACAAAGGCAAGAAGTGACTGGCTTACAAGCTTTCAAGAGGGAACCTAGATTCAGAGGGTGTAGAGGAAGATAGAATCTCCACTGAGTAGTATCCAATCTGTCTAGGTGAGACTGGTGAAATGAAATATGGATAGATCTCTTGTGATACAATAGTGAAGAATTGTTATCAGGACTGCTTGTGAGGGTTGGAAATGTAAAGGTAGATGTTTTGTAACAAGGAGGGGTGTGGTTAACTTTTCAGCCTCGGAGCGGAGGTCCCTGGGATCATCAAGGGAGAAAAGCGGAGAATGGGACCCTACCCTGAGAAGCAGTGATGCCTGAGATGGAGGCAGAGCCGATAACATGGAGAGATGAAGCAGCTGGGGACTTTAGACCCAGAGAGGGAGAGGGGCTGTGTGCTGAGGACTGGGGGGTAGGCTTGTAGTGTATACCCTTTGGTTCGGTGATGATGCATGGAGGGGATAGTAACCATGACAATGAAACGATATATAACAGGATGAATGCAAAACTAATGTTTTCCCATGTAAACGATCACATAATTCACAATAAAATAAAATTTTAAAAAAAGTATTGCTACAACATCATAGAAACCTTAACTAAAACAAAAATATCAAAATGTGAAGCCAGTGCTTCTCAGCATAGACCCCATCTAGATCTACACCATTTTAAAGGTGGTACTTCCATTTCTATAACTCTTTCCCTGAAGAATTCTGCACTCTTCAATTTACACCAAGTCAAGTAGCAGTTTGGGCATGTTTGAGGAACTCAAATCCTTCTTTTAGAATCTTCTTTGAGTTTGGGGAACAAAAGGAAATCAGAAGGGACAATATCAGGACTAACAACATTCTCATAAGCCTTTGCTACATTCAAAGAATGACAGGTGCGTTGTCAAGATGAAAACAAAATTCCTCAGCATCACTTTCCTGGATTTTTCTCACCAATGCATCTTTTCAATTTTCTTAAAATTTTTTTCTTAATACACCCTCTTAAACATCCTGTGTCCTTCAAGAATATCTATTAAGATGACATATTTGGAATTCCAAGAAACACTTGTCATGACCTTCTGAGCGGACCTTTCTCCCTTCACTAACTTGCCCAGCCAGGCCTTTTTTCAGAGTTCTGGTGTGGCGCAGCGGGTTATGGTGCTGGGCTGCAAGTTTGGTTTGAACCTCAAGGTTGGCAGTTCAAGCTCACCAGCTCCTCCTTGGAAACCCTATACAGCATCGTTATGAGTCAGAACTGACTTGACAGCACTTAACAACAATAACAACAAGCAGATCTTCTTGGGAGACACTGTTTTGATTGGACCTTTTTTTCTGAAGGCAGTTTAATGAGAGTATGATAATTGTATTACTAAAATAATTTGTCTTTAGCCATCCACTGATCTCAGAAACGTGCTTTATTTGGAATAAACCTGAGCATGTAGTAACAGGAATCCTAGTAGTAATATTATGGCTTACCCTCATACTTACCTAATTATTTTTTCATTCATTCCAAACGTTTGCTTTATCACATCTGTGTTACATTCTTTATTTCTCCTCTAGATTGATTTTGTTGTTGTTAGGTGCCATTGAGTCGGTACCAACTCATAGTGACCTTATGCACAACAGA
>NW_006408531.1:5695694-5698294 GCF_000296735.1 Chrysochloris asiatica | reverse complement strand
CTAGTTCTTAAATATTTCCGATTTTAAACTTGGTGGTGTTGTGGAGCATGATTGTTAAAAAGAAAATCCCTCATACTATTTTTGGAAACAGCCCTGTTTGTCTATTTTTTTCTGTTCCTTGTGAGTTATGGTTTATTTTGATGATCAGTTGGATTGAATTACCGACATTAGAGAACATACTTTAATATTGAGCATCTAAAATAATAAAATATTTGTGAAAGTTTCCTTTTCTCGCCTATTTAAACAAGACAAACCTTACATCATTCCTTTTCATTATCATGATACCAATAAAACATGCAAATGATACAATAATAGATAAAGTAGTCTTTTAAAAGAATGACTGGGAAAGAGATAGAATGCATCTTCCAAAGAGCTTTTAATGTGGTTGCTGGCAAAAACAACACCAAAAATGCAAAACCCAGTATTTGTTTTGTGAAAAGAACATCTGCTAACCTCACCAAAGCTTTCAGTAAGTACAGTAGAATAAGGATCAAACATTTAACAACATCTTACTTTATCCACCAAGCATACAGCCAGTATTTATAGCCATCATTTTGTAACTGGAGATAACTGACATTAGCAAAAGAGAATACTAGTATATATGTCTAAAAGAAGATGAATTCTACTTATTGGTTTTTATCTTTTTCCATTGAAACTGTATTTTTGTCTCCATTTATTATATTTGCCATCCTTAAAGAAGCTATTGAGAAATATTTCTACATGTTTTTATAATTCCTAGGAACAATAAATATTTTATTGAAACATAGAAAACCTTGACATCATAAAATTAAAACTATCAAAATAAAACTAATATATGTTTGGTTATTTCAGCTGATCAGTGCAATGATGTGGTATAAAAGGCCCCAAACTGAGAAAGATGAAAATAGTGGGTAATTGGTTTTATTGATCAGCTACCAACGTTCTCACCTCAAGAGTTTCATAATCTCAAGTTCATCCTGACAACCACAAGACAAAGATTTCTATTTCGTAACTTAATATCTTCCTGCCTTATAAAATCTAAACATTTTATTTACACTGTACTTCAAATCCCTCCAAAGAAACTGAAGTTAATTACCTTTACTGATCCCACATTACTTCTCTCACTCTATTTTCTGTTAGATATAGTTATAAAATATTTTGAAGAGAACATATGTTGTATATTTTTTAGTAATAGCAAATAAGAATAAAAAATAAAAAAATAGGAGAACCAAAATGTGTTATTAGTTGTTATTCTTATGCCATACTGTTTTAATTTGCATCCCTATGTTAATAAAATATAAAAGAAAACTATAATCTCACTCCAGCAAAATGATAAAATCTAACACACTACAGGATAAGCACTGGATCGCTAACCAAAGGTAGACTGTTAAACCTATCAGCCACTTCTTGGAACCCCTACAAACGGTCACTATGAGTTGGAATTGACTTACAGTACTTAAGAACAACAACCTGAAATGAAAAGTATTTCCTGAAGTCTTCTTAAAACTAAACAACAGTTTATCTTAACTAGGAAAAAAAAAAAAAAATCCTACTTTTAGTATTCTTTTAACGACTATCTATGTGGTATCAAACTGAGAACAACAACTTGAAAGATTAGATGGAAACCTTAGGAGGGCAGTGAATTTATATTAATGGGAAGGAACAATTCAGAAACAGCTGGTGAGAATGGTTGCACAAGTTGAACAATGTAATCATTGTCACTAAATGGTACATGTAGAAACTGATCAATTAGCTTCTTTGCTATGTATATTCTCAACAACACCAACAAAATACATTAAAACATAGTTTCAAAATGACAAATAAGGATAACCTTCCAATCAGAAAACCCAATTCCAGGAACCCTACAGAAATCCTACCACGATGTACAAAAGTATTACGTGCAAAATTAGTACTTGAACACTGAGTGGATACTGCAGTTTCCAAAGTTAGTAAATTCCATTAAATTAGCAAGATATAGTAAAAGCCTCAAAACTGTCTACCTTTTGAACTTCCAGTCCCATTCCCAGGAGTTCTTTTTGTTATTGTTTTCATTGAGCGCTGTTGAGTTGGTTCCCATCCACAACAACTTTGTATAAGGTTTCTGAAGAGCGTCTGGTGAGCTTGAACCATCAACCTTGCGGTTCAAACCAACTGTGCGGTCCAGTGCATTAACCTACAGTGCCATGCCAGGACTCCATGTACATTGCCAAAGCAGTTATTAAAAGGATGTAATGAATACTCATCCTCCCCCTCCTCTTCTCTATATTCTATAGTCTCCTCATTCTGATAGCAACTCTTACTGTTGGTGACTTGACTATACCCCAGAGGGATCTGAGCTCTTGTTCAGCATGTTTCTTTACAGGTTATAGGTCATATACTTTCCTTATATTGTAACCCACATGGGTCGTTGGATCATCTAGGAACCAAACATACTGCTTTGTCTCTTCTCCTCATTATCTGTATCAGTCACCCTTGTCAGGATACTGACTTCTTTTCTATGATCTAAAGTAGCATTCCTGAAATTCTGGATTCTAGTGATGGATGAGTATCTTCTATTGGACTACCCCTAATTTAGGTGCTGTGGTTGAGTATCTTCTATTGGACTACCCCTAATTTAGGTG
>NW_006408531.1:5688377-5695594 GCF_000296735.1 Chrysochloris asiatica | reverse complement strand
TGTGGTTGAGTATCTTCTATTGGACTACCCCTAATTTAGGTGTTGTGGTTGCTTCTGTTAGGTGCCATCAAGTCAGTTCTGACTCACAAGAACCCTATGAGCAAAAGAAAAACTCCACACAATTCACACAATTTTTGCTATGTTCGATCCCATTGTTTCAGCCAGTATGCCAGTCCATGACACTGAGGATCTCCCTCTTTTCTACTGACCCTCTTCTTTACAGAGTATGATGGCCTTCTCCCAGAATGTGTGTAAGATGAAGTCTTGCCATCCTCACTTCTAAGGAGTGTTTGGGCTAAACTTCTTCCAAGACAGATCTGTTTATTCTTTTGGTAGTCCATGGTATAGTCAATATTGCTCAACAACTTTATAATTCAAATGTATCAATTCTTCTTCAGTCTTCCTTATCCCTAATGTGGTTAACAACTGAACACCCCCACCTGTAGAAAGCTGTATAACATCCATCAATCTTGATCCCTGAAAGACAACATAAGGAAGAACTTCCCACCAAGCTTTAGCCATGCTAGGGTTGGTTGTGAGTAAAAAATAAAATTGCAATGTGCTTGAACCGGTATTCCCTTTGGGGATTCTTTCTTACAGCATTTAGGCAACCAAGAGAGACTAAGTCATGGGATGCTTTTATAAAAAAAAGCCAAAAGCAGATTATAGAGCAATCAAGGAAATTCAAAAAAAGAATTATGTTAATAAAGCAACCAATTAAGATTCAGACAGAAAGATGAAATGGTTTTAGGGGGAAGTCTTCTAAAACAAAAGTTATTTGATATAAAACAATGCCAGTAAGAATCTGAAAAATTACAATACATTCTAAAAGTATTATTTAAATTAAAAGTATGTAAGATATAATTTTTAAAATCTGAAAAACCATGGTTCAATTGAAAACAAATTAAAACTGGGGATGGCCAGGGCAGTCTTCTCTAAGGAATTGATGCTATAATTGACCTATTACCAACATAACCACTGGGGTCACAGGAATGTGTGTTTTATATGTAGGATGTAGGTTCTGTTGTTAAATGCCTTTGAATCAGTTCTGCCTCATAACGACACTGTGTAGGGATTTGGAAGCTGTAAATCTTTGCGAGAACAGAAAGTCTCAACTTTCTCCAATGGAGGAGCAGCTGATGTGCTCGAATCACCAACCTTGTGGTTTACAGCGCAATGAATAAGGAATACTATAGAAGAATCAATGCATTTGAATTATGGTATCGGTGAAGAATATTGAAAGCACTGTGGACTGACAGAAAAGCAAACAAACCTATCTTAGAAGGACAGCCAGAATGCTCCTTAGAAGCCAGGATGGCAAGACTTTGTCTCTCAGACCTTGAACATGTTGTCTGGAAGGACCAATCCATGGAGAAGGACATCATGCTCGGCAAAAAAGGTCAACAAAAAAGAGGAATCCCCTCAATGGATGGACTGACACAATGGCAGCACCAATGGACTCAAGCATAACAAGGATGCTGAAGACTGGGCAGTGCTTTGTTTAGTTGTGCATAGAGTGGCTGTGAGTTAAATTCTAATAGTAATAACAAACATTACTACAGTAACAAGCTTGCTGTCATCTGCGCAAAGAAGAGCTAGAAGGCTTTTGAGGAGGAAGAGAAAACATAGAGTAAAATGGTAAAAGATGACATCACATTATAGAAAGAGTGGCTAGATTATGAACATCTTGCAGACCATGGTAAGAAATTTGCTTTTTAGTCTATTTGCATTGAGCAAACATTTGAAAGGCTTTTGACGGGGTGGGTGATATTATTATTTTGCATGATGGACTTTCAGTAAATATTCACTAAATGGATTACTCTCTTTTATATCATTATAATCCTTGCTCTCAGTCAAGCTTAAAATATTAGTCATCTTGGATACTTTTTTGTCCCACACCTAGTGAGTCACCTAATCTTCGAAAACCAAAAATAATCCAAGTCTTTCCTATTTTCTCGACCCTTATTTTTATACTGGTTCAGGTTCTCATACTCTTTTGCATAAATTATTATTCAAGACTTTTGTTTACATGCAGCCTCTTTCTTACCCAATTTATTTCCTTAACATGCATTTCTTTTTCAAAACCTCACCTGTTCCCATAAATGTATTGTTTGTTCACAGTCTCTAGAAAGCCCAGGAACTGTAAACTTGAGTTCTCCTCAATTCATACCAGGCCATTAAGCTCTGGATTCCACTCACTGAAATTCCTCCATTCTGCTCAAGTATGCTTTGGGGATTGTCAGACCACTATATGATCAGACCACCATACTTTCTCTATGGTAAAAAATGGGGGCCCATGTGGACAGATTTCAACTGAAAATATATTTTAAAAAAGTATTTTAAGCAAGGTGAACTTCTTAATACTGGAAAAGATTATCTCCTGACAAGAGAATATAAGTTCAACTGAGTGACACTCAGTATGAAATATGTCAAAGATTATCCTGCTTTCTGAGAGTAGATAATTTAGATTAGGCAATCTTTTCTAATTCAATTTATGGAAAACTTTAATAAAACCTTAAAAGGTACAAATTTCTTATTTTAAAGTTAAAGAAAATAATAAATCGAGCTCTGCATAATGCTTCCAATGCAGAGTGTTTTCATCTTTCAACACTCTATCCTGGAGTTATTTAATTCAAACAAAAGAAAAGAAAAGAAAGCATCAGAATTCACAAGAAGGCTGTGATGAGTGTGATAACATATTATCTACAGCCTTTGAGCTCTTTGAAGATAAGCTGTTGAATAATTTTGCTACAGTATTATTATAGTTAGAATATAAATACAGGTTTAGAATCTTGTCAAGATGATCCAATTTTCAAAGGAATACAAAGTGAGAAATGTACATGGGCAATTTTAAAGGAAGAAAGCAAGACTCAAAAGATTCTATCAAACAAATGCTATTGTAATTTATAAACACATAGTCTTTTCCTGGAAGTAAATTATAGAAATATCCATAATTACATAATGAGTTTAAAATTTAAGTTTGGTTTTCTTGTCTTTTATGTGGGAAGGTACTTACAATATTTCCAATGACCTTAATGACAAAAGAAATAGTTAATTGATGTGTTCACATTTATATCAATATTGATATTTAAATGGAACATTTCTGTAGCCTTTCATTTCAAAGAAAACTTAGCCATGATTAATAAGTCACTCTGTTCTGAGGTAATTAAATCTCATCTTTAAAATAAAAAGGAGAAGAAAATTTTAACATTTTGCCTTTGAGGCAAAGCAGCAAATATTTGCCAGAGTTATGGGCCTCTAATGTAAGTCATTTGGGTTAATCCTCAAAAATAAACAATTGCTTAATTACCCCAAGGCACAGAACCCACACTACAATTTTAAAACATCAAAATGGGAAAAGTAATTAGTCTCTTGGGTATAATTAATCCGTCTACTAAGAATTGAGCCAAATTGTAGTTTAGTGCTTTCTACAATTCAAAAGCCAATTTTAATTATACTGAAACATTATGCTTCAAGCCTGTGGACTTTGGCTCTAAAATAAGTTAAATCTTCATATTTACTGTGGACTTGGGAAAACACAAGACAAATGGGAAGTAAGCACGTACTCGGTATTACATATTCACAGACAAAAACTAGATATCCATTAGATAGAACTTCAGAATTGCTTGCACTTCCTTTACAAAATAGTAATGGGTTAAGAATCATAAAGTGCTGAGTGCTTGATAGGAATTTCAAAAAGAAGGTATAATTTATTTATACTGCACTTTCATTTAAATACACCAAACAGCAAGTTATTGAATACTAATACCAAACAAAAGACATACAAATTATGGATTTTCACAGTAAGCTTTAAAGAAAAAAAGATGTAATTAGCAGTAGAAATGAACCAATGATCATTTCACTAGATGATCAGCTTAACAAAAGATCTGCTCACTGTATTTACTTAATTTAGTAAAGCAATGTTTCTAAATTTTAAGAGCTTCTAAATTTCACTATAATTTATATTGTTTTAAGCCCTACATAGGGTTGCTATGAGTCAGAACTGACTAGATGGCACTTAGAAATAACAATAGTTTTTAAGAAGCCCTAGGTAGCGAAGTGGTTATCAACTTGGGCTGCTAACTTGAAGGTCGGTAGTTCGAAACTACCAGCGGTTCCATGGGAGAAAGATGAGGCATTCTGCTTCCGTAAAGATTTACAGCCTTGGAGACACTGTGCAGGGTCACTATGAGTCAGAACCGACTCCACAATACTTAACAACAATAACAACAACGGGGGAGTCCTGATGTGGCACTGTGTGTTAATGTTCCAGACTGCAAAGCTGTTTGAACTGCAAGGTTGGTAGTTCAAGCTCACCAGCTGCTCCTCAGAAAACCCTATACAGGGTTGCTATGGGTCGGAATGGACTCGATGCCACTTCACAACAACAACCACAGCAGTGTGGAGGAGTTCTGGTGGGGTGCTGCTAGATAATTCACTGGACCCAAAGGTCGGTTTGAACTGCAGGGTCATCATTTTTAACTCACCAGTCACTCCTCAGAAACCCTGTACAGGGATGCTATGAGTTAGAACGGACTCGACATCACTTAAAACATCAAGTACTGTAGAATCCTGGTGTGATGCTGTAGGATAAGCACTGGGCATCAAGGTTGGTTTGAACCACAATGTTCAAATCCTCATCTACTGTTCCTTGGAACCCCACTACAGGGTCACTTTGAGGGGGGACCAACTCAACAACACTTAACAGCAACGTAGTGTAGTGGGTTATGTGTTGAGTTGCTAACTACAAGGTCAGCAGTTTGAATCCATCAGTTGTTCTAAGGGAAAATATGAGGCCTTCTGTTCCCCAAAGATGTACAGCCTTGAAACCCTATCCAGGGTCACTATGAGTAAGAACCAATTCAAAGGGATGCAGCAGAAGTGGCAATCATGTTTTTTTAAAAAAAGATCTTGCAAAGTTTCAGTTTATCTTCATAGGAACAATGTAAGATCATTTCCATTTAGTAAAAGCTAAGGCTAGAAGGAAGTTTCAACAAACTGTCCATTTGATATTCTGAAAAATCTATTTTTCATCTGTAGGCTAAATCTTTTAAGCATTTTGCATGTGTATGTCTTCAATTTGTGTTAATATATTTGGTATCATTTGCAATATAATTTTGTTTTGCAAACTGTCTATTATGATCAAAATGTTCTTGTCAATTAATCTCTAACTTATTAATATTAATCACTAATTATTCTTAACTCTATTAATTTGTTGTACAGTGGTGGTTTGCCTGTTGCTATGATGCTGGAAGCTATTCCACTGATGTTTCAAATATCAAAAGTGTCACTAATAATGGGCAGGTTTCATTGATGCTTCCAGACTAATAACTAACTAGGAAGAAGGATCCATTTCTGCAGGATTAGTCCCTGAAAACCAATGAGTAGCAGTGAAGATTGTCAGATACATTGCCAGAAGTTAAACCCCTGAGGTTGGAAGACACTCAGAAGAGTTGCTTCCTCAAAGAAGAGTTGATCTTAATGATGTTCATGAGCAAAATTTTCAGAACTTTTATGTACCGATGGGACATGACTCTATTTTGAGAAGAAACAGCTGCAAGCATCAATTAAAAATGGGAGCATAAAATGTAAAATGTAGGAATCTTCAAATGGAAATCAACAAAAATGAAATGGAACAGATAAAGATATTACTGTGCTAAAATTGACAGATACTGGCCATTTTAAATCAGACAATCATGATTTATTATTCTGTGAATGACAAACTAAAGAGGAATGATATCACATGCATAGTTCAAAATAATATTTCAAAATTTATCTTGAAATACAATGCTGTCTGTGATATTATCTATACAATTACAGAGAAGATCAATTATTATTCAAATTTACACACCAACCACTAAAGCCAATGATGAAGAAATTGAAGAATTATACTGCTTCTCAGTCTGAAATTAATCAAACATGCAATCAAGATGTATTGATAATTACTGGTGATCAGAATGCAATCAGGAACAAGATTGGTAATTGAAAAATATAGCCTTGGTGATAGACATAGTGCTGGAGATCACAACTTAAAATTCTACAAGACCAGTAAGTTCTTTATTGCAAATATCTTTTTTTTCCCCACAACATAAATGGCCACCCTGTATATGGACCTCACCAGATGTAATACACAGGGATCAAATTGAATACCTCTATTGAAAGTGACAAAGGAGAAGCTCAGTATCATCATCCAAAATAAGCCCAGTGGTTCACTGTGAAATAGACCTTCAATTACTCATAAGCAAGTTCAGGCAGAAGCTGAAGAGAATTAAAGCTAGTCCACCAAAGTCAAAATACAATTTTGAGTATATCCTACCAGAATTTATAGACTATTTCAAGAACAGATTTGGTATATTTAACAATAATGACTGAAAACCAGAGGAGTTATGGGATGACATCAAGAGCATTATATATGAAGAAGGGAATAGGTCATTAAAAAGACAGGAAAGAAAGAAAAGACAAAAATAGATGTCAGGAAAAGAACAAACAAGATGGTGGATAGGGTGGAAGTGCAGTAAGGAGCTCCGCCAGCAACAACGCAGAATACAGGACCAAGCAGGCTTAGGGTATGGTTCCAGAACTCTGAATCACATATAAAGGGATATTTAGAAGGTTGGAAGGCTTACAGCTAGGGGAGTTTGTAGCAGAAGCAAGAAATCTACTGCTTTCTAATTAAAGACACTCAGCTGCTCCAGGACTGCCATCTCCACCTGACAGAACTGCGAAGATAAAGGTGTGGACATTCTTTCTTTTGGTATCTGTTCATTGGTCCCTTGCTGTCTGCGCACCTCCATTCTGGTGACTATAGGGGTGCCAGAGCTAGTGGAAATCCCAGCTCCACCCTCGGAGGGTTCTACTACCCATGCACACAGATCTCCTTGAAATGTAAAGAGACAGTTTCCACTTAAAGTCAAACGGCCACAGCCAGTCCTCAACTGTTTATAGCTGGAAAAAAGCCTGAATGGGGATTGTGGAGTGGGACAAGCAGACAAAAAAGGAAATAGGCCCAAAATTAAATCCTAAGCTATGTCAAAATGACCAACAGTGGCATCTTGAAATTTCTTAAGAAGAAGAATAAAAGGGAAGCCCATTTGCTGATCATATCTACCTGGAGGCATTCAGAAAGCATGAAAAATACCAAAATCCATACCCATCTAAGTATTAAGTCCACAGATAACCCCTGAATATGCCCAAAAAACAGAAGCAGATGACCATAT
>NW_006408531.1:5668586-5669646 GCF_000296735.1 Chrysochloris asiatica | reverse complement strand
GACTCGACGGCACTTAACAACAACAACAATGAGATGGAATGCCACAATGGCAGCAACATTGGACTCAGGCATAGAAAAGGCTGTAAGATTAGTGCAGGACCAGGCAGTATTTTATTCTGCTGTGCATAGAGTCGCTTTGTGTCAGCACTGACCTGATGGCAACTAATAACAACATTTCACCTACAAGTAGTGAAGCTAAATAACAAACCCAAGCCATGTGAAAGGATATTTGCAAAATATAATTGCAGGTTAGATATGTTTTTTCCTAACCAGGACATTTACAAAAGTGAAAGAAGACACTCTTAATTAGTATTCTAGGTAACAGTTATAACCTGAGACTAGATTGCCATATAAGAAATAAGTTAAGTATTGATGGATCTTCTAACATTTTAAGATAAAGAAATAATTCATTTAAAGTAAAATTCTATTTGTAAAAATAGAATCGGTGTAATATCTAAACTCCTGTGACTTCACAAGGAAAAACAAGGATCAAACTCAACATCAGCCCAAGACCAATTCCTATGAAGATAAATACTCAACGTACAGTTGCTATAGTCAGGAGTGCTCTAAGCCATGACCATAAGCAGTCCTTTTTTTTGGTTTTCAGACTTTCAGCTAAATGGTCCTTTGTCCTGTGCCCTACTCATGTAATGTTACAAAATTTCTCTGTTGTTGTTACGTGCCATTGAGTCAGTTTCTGACTTACAGCAACTCTGTATAAAGTTTCCAAGGAGCAGCTGGTAGGTTTGAACCACCGACATTGCAGTTCAAACTGACCTTGGGACCCTATACTTATTGTACAGTGCCACACTTAGTACTGCTGATAAATACCCAAAGGCACATGACTCAATCATAAGCTTCATTCCGAGGACACTTGGCTCTAGCTCTTGGTGTCAGCAAAACTAACTCCCTACTTCACTGAAGAGAGACAACCTATTCTGCAAGTGTTGAGAGTTCTCTCCACGGCTGGAAAAGCTGGCAACCTGTCTTATGCTCCTGGTGCTGCTGGGAGACTCCTTTGCTGCCACTGTATCTTGGTGTCACAACTCTCTGTCTCCTG
>NW_006408531.1:5664201-5667761 GCF_000296735.1 Chrysochloris asiatica | reverse complement strand
AAGGCTGTGCTCTTTGATCTTCATCAGTAAATGTTGTAAGTCCTCTTCACTTTCAGCAAGCAAGGTTGTATCACCCGCTACTTAGGTGGCTCATTTTAAAACCAACTGTAAGGAAAAACTGATCATTTCCTATTTTAGAGTTTCATGCACCCTAATTGCATTGCCCAATGCATGTGAAAATTGGAAAATAAGTCCAAAAAATCACAGAAGAATCTACATTTAAAAGACCATAAAAGAATTGCTGCATTGGAATTATGGAGAAGAATATTAATAGTATGGACTTCCAGAAGAACAAATGAATCAGTCTTGGCAGAAGTGCAGCCAGAATGATCCTTATAAGCAAGGATGATGTGATTTCAAGTGTCATATTTTGAACATGTTATCAGGAGGGACCAGTCCCTGGAGAAGGCCATGCTTGGTGAAGTGTGGGTCAGTGAAAAATAAGATCTCCAATGAGATGGATTCACTCAATGGATGAAACAATGGACTCCAGCTTTGATGGTAGAGCTGAGGCAGTTGGGGGAGATAGCGTGAACGTTCCACAGTGTGAGTGGACCATGGAACAACTGCACAGCCATCAGCTGCCCAAGAAGGACATTATCAAGTTTCTGCAGCAACACGGTTCAGACTTGTTTCTTGCAGTACATAAGCTACTGGGAATATTAAAAAATGTGGCCAAGACAGCTAATAAGGACCATTTGGTTATAGCCTATAATCATCTTTTTGAAACTAAGCATTTCAAAAGTTCTGAAAATATAAATAAGTTTCAGAGCAGGTGGAAAATGTGAAGATTAATGATGACATTTGTAAGGAAACTAAGTCTAAAAAGGCTCTTAGAGAGAGTCCACCAAAATATACAAAATCTGCTCTTGAAAAGGGAGACAAAACTAACTTTCCCAAAAAGGGCGCTGCTGTTCACTGTTGGTACACAGGAACACTACAGAGTGGAACTGTTTTTGATATGAATATTCAAACACATTCCAAGAAGAAGAAAAATGCCAAACCTATAAGTTTTAAGGTCGGAATTGGCAAAGTCCTCAGAGGGTGGGATGAAGCACTCTTGACTCAGTAAGGGAGAAAAGGCTCAGCTAAAGACTGAACCGGTATGAGTTTGTGGGGGGAAAAGGACAGCCTAATGCCAAAATTCCACCAAATGCAAAACTCATTTTTGAAGTAGAATTCATAAATATTGATCAAACGGCAATAATTCAAGTCTAAAGATAACAACAATGACAATCTTTGGCCTTGAAGAAACTTACATAACCAATTAGAACCGGCAGTGTTTCGTTCTGTTGTCTATAGGGTCACTATGTGTTGGTACCGACTCGATGGCACCTAACAATAACAACAACTTTTGTGTTGGAGGGAGAAGTCTACTAGTAAATTTAAGGAGTTTCATTAAATCCTGTTTACTTGATGCTCAACTTTTGGGAACTGTAATCTCATTATACAGCCTTGATGTCTAAAATATTTTACTACAACTGTAAAACATTGGTTAAATAGAATTGATTTGCCTTCTACCTCATGTGGTAATCTAATAGGCTCAATACAAATGTATTCACTGTCTTGATCTGACTGATGTGTTTTGTGTTAATATATTAATGTTCTGATTAAGTTAACCAGGACTGTGTACCTTGTCAGACTCACAAGTAACCTATAACATTTTCTGGATTGAGGATTTGCCATGGATGCTTATCTGAAACATTTTTCAATGTATATTTCTATATAGTGAGAAGGCACAAATATAGAGTTTGAGAGAAAATAGTTTTAAAAAATAGATTTTGGCATTATATCCTGAATTTAAGAAACTTGTACTTCAAACCCAATGAACCCTAATGATGGTAAACATGCTAAACAAAAAGTTACTTTTATCAGTTGATTTTCCCCTAGAAAATAAATTCATCAACAATTTAAAATTTTTTTATTTGAGGATGTTTCAGGACTAGGCAATGTTTCCTTCTATTGTGCATATCAGTTCTAATGCATAGCAGCCCTGTATAGGGTTTCCAAGGATTTAAATCTTTGCTGAGGCAGAAAGTCTCATTTTTCTTCCACAGAGTTACTAGTGAGCTCAAACCGAGGACATTGTGGTTCACGGTCCAGTACTTACTACATGAAGCCACCATGCTCCCATTTATATATATAGTAGCGTAGTGGTTACTAATCGGACTGCGAACCACAAGGTCAGCAGTTCAAAACTACCAGCTGTCCCGCAGGAGAAAGATGAGGCTTTCTGCCTCAGAAACACTGTATAGGGTCGCTTTGAGTCAAAACCAACTCCACGGTACTTAACAAGAATATACATATATGTGTTGATGTTAAGTGCGGTAGAGTCGGTTCTGACTCATAGTGATCCTGAATGGGTTTCCAAGGAGCATCTGGTGGGCTTCAATTACTGACATTGTGCTTAGTTGTCCAGTACATACTTATCCCAGGACCATAAAGATATATATATATATAGTCGCTAAATATATAAATTAAATTCTGATCCATAGCAACCCTGTATAGAGTTTTCCAAGAGCAGCTGGTGAGCTTGAACCACCGATGTTGCAATTCAAACCTACTTTGCAGTACAGGTCATTAGCCCACAGCACCACACCAGGAGTCTATGCATGCACATTATATGTATATATAGAGTTTTGGTGATTTACTGGATTACATGATGGCTGCTCCTTAGAAACCCTATATAGGGTCACTAGGGGTTGGAATTGACTCAACGGCACTTAACAATAAGCAAAAAAGTCTATAGCTACAAGAGTCATAATCAAGTAACTCACGGCACTAAAAGTTTAGTTTTAAAAATACTCATTGGGAAAATATTTTTGAGTTTTATAGTTTCTGTTCTAGGAAGTTGATGTTTAAAGTTAACTTTTTTATTTGGAGAAAAACAATAGAAAAAACAACTTAAAAAATATGAGCAAGTATATTTTCAAATAAGAAGCGCTGGTAGCATAGTGGCTGAGTCAGGATGCTAATCTCACAGTCAGCAGTTCAAAATTACCAGTGGTTCCATGGGAAGAAGATGAGGCTTTCTGCTCCCATAAAAATTCACAGTCTCTCAAACCCTCTACAGGGTTGCTTTGAGTCAGAACTGACTTCACAGCACATAACCACCATCACCATCATATTTTCAAAAATTAAAACATAAAAACTGCATGATTATTAAAAATAAACCCAGTTGCCATTGAGTCACTCATATGTTATGAAGTAACACGATAGGGTTTCTTTTACTGTAATCTTTATGGAAATAGATCTTTCTTCCATAGTGTCACTGATTGGATCCAAATCATCACCAGCCTTTCAGTTTCTTAGTGAGCTAATCATTTGTACCACCCAGGGGCCTTGCAATCACTGTTGTTGTTGTTGTTGTTGTTGTTGTCAGGTGTCATCGAGTCAGAACCGACTCATAGCAACCCCATGCACAGAAGAATGAAACAATGTCCAATCCTGGGCCAACCTCACTACCACTGCCACACTTGAGTCCATCAGTGATGCCACCTGGCCTATCCATCTCGTTGGGGGTCTTCCTCTTTTTCTCCGACCCTCCATCTTACCAAGCA
>NW_006408531.1:5652496-5663921 GCF_000296735.1 Chrysochloris asiatica | reverse complement strand
TTCACTGTCCAGCTTTTGCATCCATATGAGGTTATTGAAAATACCATGGCTTGGGTCACGCTCACCTTAGTCCTCAAGCTGATATCTTTGCTCTTCAACACTTTAAAAAGTCCTATGCAGGAGATTTGCTTAATGCAATACATCATCTGATCTCTTAACTGCTGCTTCCTTGAGTGTTGATAGTTGATCCAAGAAGAATGAAGTCCTTGACAGCTTTAATCTTTTCTCCGTTGATAAGAATGTTGTTAATGTATCATGTTATTATTATATCAATAATATACCTCTGTTGCAATCACTACAGAGGTATATTATTGATATAACAATAACATGATATATTAACAGAAAATATTCATCAGAAAGAATCAACTATACTTAAATATCCAGCATAGTCAGTATATAAAAGTTGTTTCTCAAATATGTTTTTTTTTCCTCCCTCTCCAATACCACTACTTTCTTCTTTGCTACTATTATTCTTCCCCTAAATGACTGATCGATGGCACTTAACAACAACAAATTACTTGTAACATCTCTGGTCTCTGAAGTGCACTTTTTATCAACTTGTGGCCCTTTTCATTCGACTTACTTTGACCAATGTTTCTAAAATATCAAATCTGATCTGCTTACTCCATTCTTAAGGTACATTGTTTTTTTAGGATTAACATAAAAATTCTTAATGTCAATAATAAAATTCCCAGTCTGGACCTTCCTTTCTCTTACACTTCAACTTCACCATGTTCCAATCTGTTCCGTCTTTGAAGTCTGATTTCAAACCTAGTAAATTTGAGATCTTTAATGCCCAAAATAAATTGAAGATGATGAGTAAATTGTCCAAATTTTGGTAGTTCAATTACCTGCATGGAAAATTCCATTGTCTTTTTAGGACCATTAGTCCACGAATATTTTGCAGTCCCCTCATATTATATCATTGTTAGTTTCCTGGTTTTGCTAATGTACAAAGATTATGTAACATGACATCACTAAGGAAACCTGAGAGAGGGTACAAGGAGAGCTCTCCGTGCTTTTGCTGCTACATATTGTGAGTCTTAAAAGATTTCAAAATAAAAATAATTAAAAATTTCACACTCTTCTACTGATTTGTTTTATCCTATTAAAGAGTTCTAAGGAAGTATTCTGGATAGGATACTTTTTTCCTTCTAAAGAACACTGAGCAATTTTTTTCACAAAACTAGATTTAAACATTGTCTACTTCAATAAACAATACTTAGTGCCATCATGCAGCAACATTAGCAGCATAAGGCTTTTCTGAATTGCCACTAACAGAAAGTCATTATCAGTATGACCTGGCTTCCCAAAGGAATGAAGCAACCTGAAGTCATACAAATGATCACAGCAGGAATAAACTTAAGCCTGATGGGTTTCCAAGTACTCTAATCTTTGAAGAATAAAACAGCCACTTGGAGGAAACAGAGAAGATACTTAGAGCTTCATTCGAATACATCACTGATTTAATTCCTCCTCCTACTATAGATCTTGTGGATCATGACAAGCAATGGACAACATTGAGAAGTATGAGTATTCCAGAATAATTAATTATGCTCATGAGGAATCTGTACCTGGACCAAGAAGCAGTTGTTCAAACAGAATATAGGAACACTGAATGGTTTAAAATTAAGAAAGATGTGAGACAAGGTTGTATTCTTTCAACACACTTATTCAACCTGTATGCTGAGCAAATAATACGAGAAGCTGGGTTTTTCTTCTCTACGAAGAAAAACGTGGCATCAGGATTGGAGGAAGACTCATTAACAACCTACGATATGCAAATGATACAACCTTGCTTGCTGAAAGTGAAGAAGACTTAAAACATTTACTGATGAAGATCAATGACCAAAACCTTCAGTATGGATTACATCTCAATGTAAAGAAAACAAAAATCCTCACCACTGGACCAATACACAACATTCTTATCAATGGAGAAAAGATTGAAGCTGTCAAGGACTTCATTATTCTTGGATCAACCATCAACACTCATGGAAGCAGCAGTCAAGAAATCAAATGACTTATTGCATTTGGCAAATCTGTTGCACAAGACATTTTTAAAGTGTTGAAGAGCAAAGATGTCAGCTTGAGGACTAAGGTGCACCTGACCCAAGCCATGGGATTTTCAATAACCTCATATACATGTGAAAGCTGGACAGTGAATAAGGAAGGCTAGAGAAGAATTGATGCTTTTGAGTTACAGTTTTGGAGGAGGATATTGAAGGTGCCATGGGCTGCCAAAAGAACCAACAGATCCATTTTGGAAGAAGTGCAGCCAGAGTGCTCCATAGAGGCCAGGATGGCCAAACTTCATCTCTCATACTTTGGACATATTGTCAGGAGGGACCAGTCACTGGAGAAGGATATCATGTTTGGTAAGGTGGAGGGTCAGAGAAAAAGAGGAAGACCTCCAAAGAGATGGATTGGTCAAGTGGCAGCATCGATGGACTCAAGCTTGGCAACGGTAGTTAGGTTGGCCCAGGATTGGGCAGTGTTTCATTCTGCTGTGCACAGGGTCATTATGAGTCGGTACCGACTTGATGGTACCTAACAATTATAGAATAACCTATTATACCTTTTTCATATCTTATAAAATGATTGCTGTTGTTTTTGTTAAGTACCATCGAGTCAGTTCTAATTCATTGCAACCCTGTGCACAACAAAACAAAACACTGCCCAGTCTTGTGCAATTCTTAGAATTGTTACATTTGAGCCCATTGCTGTTTCCACTGTGTCAATCCATCTCCTGAAGGGTTCTTCCTTTTTTTCTGCTGACCCTCTTCTTTATCAAGCATGATGCACTTCATGTTCCTCCTGACAACATGTCTGAAATATGAATGTTTCTAAGGCGCATTCGCTTCCAACACAGATTTATTTGTTCTTCTGGCAGTCTGCAGTACCTACATTGTTCTTCTTCAACACCATTTATGCAAACTCTATTGCATTCACATCTGAACACAGTCTGTAAAATATATAAACTCTAAATATTTTTTTGAAGTGCCCCCCCCCCCAAAAAAAAATGCTGAACTCCTCTCCATTCATTAGCTATGTTGTTGTCTTAAGAAAAATCATGGAAAGAAAACATTTAATTAGTACTTTACCTTAAGTGAATAGATTGAATACAAAACCAATTAGTATCTAGATAATAGCAAGTCTAATTACCCCCAAGCATCCAACAGGAAATCTTCATTATTTTACTTCCAGTGACTGAAGCGGGAGACACAGAACGCATCCACAACTCAGGAGAGACTGTTCTAATCCCTTTCCTGCCACCAATTCAATGATTAAGGCATTTCATCAGGAGATTAAGACTTTTGACCAATATTGAAGCTAATTCTGCTTTGCATTAATGGAAAGTGTCTGGGAGCATGTGAAAATGCAAGTTCCCTTCTATATAATCTATTACATGTCTCTTTAGTGTGAGAAGAAGGGAATGAGATGAAGTAACCACTAAGACCATTTCATTAAACTTGCAAGATTGACATACATACATGTGAAGGTGTGCATGTTCAGCCATGGAAGAATCAGCCTGAAGGACAGATACAGTGAGCAAGACTACTTACTTTTTAATCTTTGAATATTCTGAAGTTCATAGTGAAAACCTTTATAGTGGGGACTTCTGGTTAATGATGCAAAATGCAGGTGATTTTACTCTGGACACAAATCTTCCCCTTCCTGAATTATAGATGAATTTGGCTGATGCCCCCTTCTTGTCACACAGATAGCAGACCACGTCTACTCTGGTGAACTTTCACATCATATTAGAAACAAAAAGCGTATCCTTGGGCCCTGTGGGCAGTTGTCTCTAAAAGTGGAAACACCATGAGGAATAACCCTTCTTTAATTCTCCACAATAAGATAATATACTCCTCTGCAGATGTAAAGGAGCTTCATGGTACCTGTCACATGACTAAAGCCTTCATTTATGATCCATCTATAATAGATGGTGTGGCATTGTAAGAGAAGCACTAGACCAGTTTGAACTGCAAAGTCACTAGTTCAAACCCACCAGCCTATACAGGGTCGCTATGATTTGGGACCGACTTGATATCATTTAATAACAACAACAACAAATAATAGACAAAAGGAGTCCCTTTTGTTAAGCACTTGACTACTAACTCTAAAAGTTGGTGGTTCCAGCTGAAAAGGTCATAGCTTTGAAAATCCTATGGAATGTAGTTCTACTGTTGTACACATAGGGTCTCCATGAGGTAGAATCAGCTCGATAACAACTGGTTTCTATTTTATTTTGTTTTATAATGAATAAAAGGATAGTTCCACTTAGTAAATAACAGTAATAAGCTCTGGAAGTATACCTCAGACATCACATTTACTATTGATAAGCTGGTACCCAGCTATTTCTGTTTCAGAACTGGATGTTTCATAAGATAGTCATTTGCGTGGGATCTGCTGACATTCAAGCAACAGTAAAAATGATAAACTCCTTAGTAGACAGGATGGTGAAATTTTGTCTTTCATACTTTGCACATGTTGTTAGTAAGGACCAGCTCCTGGAAAAAGAAAGACATCATGCTTGGTAAATTGGACAGTCAGAGGAAAAATAGGAAAACCCTTAGTAAGAGAGACTGACACACTGTCAACAACAAATGGGCTCAAGCATAACAATTGTGAGAATGGTGCAAGACTGGGCAGTCTTTCTGTTGTGCATAGGGTTGCTAGGAGTTAAAACTGACTGGACGGCACCTAGCAACAATAAGAATATAAACTTTAAATCATCTCAAGTGGTTAAAACTACTCTGAATATCAATTTGTTTCCTATAAAAGGCAAATGACAATGCTGCTTTATAGAATTAGATGTAACCACTATGTGTTCTTCTAGAATCACATCCCATCTTTAGCAGTCATCATCCTTAAACAGTCTTGTAACCATCAGGTTCATAGAAGCATGGGAGATTTACATTTATCTTAATTGTCCAACACAAGAGAGTACTAGATACACAAGTTTGCCTTGAAATGTACCTTCAACCTACATTCCAAGATTTTCTAATTATTTTGCAATTCTTCTGCCTCCTGCTACCAGGATAACCTTTGCCCTTAAATATAAAAAGGCAGGAAGGAATGCTTTGAGTGTTTTCCTTTAGAAGCTATAATCCATTCTTTGGCACTCATTGATCACTGACTGCAGACTTCCTGTGACCTCCTGACTCTATAACCCTGTGCACTAGATAAGTACTAGGTGGGAAAACATATGTTCAGCTTCCTTCTACTCAATCCTTTGAACACAAAAACAATTTCCAAAGGGTAAAAAATGTTTTCCCACTCTCAATTGGATAGATCAGGATCATTACTGAAATAAATAACTAAATAAAAGAAGTTCAAAGAAGTAAAAGTAAATGCTGTGGGAGAACCAGGTGCTAAACCCTGACTTCACTCCATTTTTGTTTGAATAAGAGCCAGTACAAAGGATTAGGAGTCCTGGTGGGGTACTGTAGGATAAGCACTGGACCACATGGTCTGTTTGAACCACAAGGTCAGTGGTTCAAATGTAAGCCAGCTGCTCCTTGGAAATCTTGCATAGGGATGCTATGAGTTGGACTGAATCAACAGCACTTAACAATAACAATAAAAATAACAGCAATGCTAAGATGTAACATATAATGTGATTGGCACTGTGCCAGAGTACAAGAATAGTAAAAATTGATAAATAGTATTTATTTTCACTGGAATTTAGTGTATGTGTGCCATATATAACACAAAATATCAATGAAGCTAAAATTAAATTTTCAAATAACTTTGCAGTTTGCTAGGAAGATCAGGAAAATGCCCAGTGTATGCCCCCAGCACTACCCAATTAGCATAGTTTTTCTATATAATAGTTTAGTGGCATAAAATTTCACAACATCCTGGCTTTTTAAGAAGCAGAGCATCTAGAATCGCCTTTATCATTTGTTAAAGATCATTTCTAAAATGATGTCACACAGAAGAGTGTTTTGACTAATGAAAAGTTATCATGTTTTAATTGTATTTCTATAAATAGAATAAAATTTAAAGAGTTTTTTTTATCTATTTTTACATTTATTGGATGATTCTTCAGATTTTTAGGAAGTATAGTCTACACAGCCTTTGGTATGAATTACATCTCAATGTAAAGAAAACAAAAATCCTCACCACTGGACCAATGAACAGCATTCTTATCAACGGAGAAAAGATTGAAGTTTTCAAGGACTTCATTCTTCTTGGATCAACTATCAACACTTACAGAAGCAGCAGTCAAGAAATCAAATGACGTATTGCATTAGGCAAATCTGTTGCACAAGACTTTTTTAAAGTGTTGAAGAGCAAAGATGTCAGCTTGAAGACTAAGGTGTACCTGACCCAAGCCATGGGATTTTCAATAACCTCATATGTATTTGAAATGCTGGACAGTAAATAAGGAAGACCGGAGAAGAATTGATGCTTTTGAGTTATGGTGTTGGAGGAGAATATTGAAAGTGCCATGGGCTGCCAAAAGAACCAATAGATCCATTGTAGAAGAAGTGTAGCCAGAGTGCTCCTTGGATGCAAGATGGCCCAACTTCGTTTCTCATACTTCAGACATATTCTCAGGAGGGACCAATCACTGGAAAAGGATATCATGCTTGGTAAGGTGGAGGGTCAGAGAAAAAGAAGAAGATCCCCAACGAGATGGATTGGCCAAGTGGCAGCATTGATGAACTCAAGTGTGGCAACGGTAGTGAGGTTGGCCCAGGATTGGGCCGTGTTTCATTCTGCTCTGCATAAGGTCGCTATGGGTTGGTACTGACTTGATGGTACCTAACAACAACAACAACATAGTCTACATCATTCCCTCCTCACAAAATGAGTTTCCTTCTCAATTCTTGAAATGTATAATGTCAGCCCAATTATTGTCATGTATTAAAAGCATGTTTAACTTGGGGCAACACATTTAAATTTCTGTAGGAATGTTTGCATATATTTTGTATTCAAGAAAAAGGTATTCACATTTTAGAGATTAAATTATGTCTTTATGAAATATGCATGCTATTATCTTTATGACTCAAAGGCTGCAAAGATATGAGTATCCTTATTGAAAGAAAAGTCTGCTAAACTAATATTGAATAAACCAGGGGTAATGCTAATCTATTCTCTCTAGAAAACATTTTTTTTTTTAAGTTTTTATTTTTATTTTTCATTTTTATGAGATTATCCATTGTTGTTGTTGTTAGGTGCTATCAAATTGGTACCGACTCATAGTGACCTTATGTACAGCATAGCAAAACACTACCCAATCCTGGGCTAACGTCACTATCGTTGCCACGTCTGAGCCCATTGATACTGCCACTTTTCCAATCCATCTCTCTGCCTTACCAAAATAAGAGTTGCAAAAGTTCCTAAGAATGCCAAGGTATTGGAAGTCTTTTATTCTCCATTTGGCACAGGTTTTGTGCCCCCTTTGCCTTCTAGTAAAGAAAGGAAACATTTGGAACTGGAGTCCTACAGCAGTTTAAAGGGGGTAAGTTTGCAGTGCAGCAAGCCCAGGCTTTTGGGACTATAGCTGTAGGGCAAGAGTGTGAATTTGATGTGCCAACTACTGAAAACGGTAGAGCTAGAGCCTGTGGCAATGGCAACAGAATCTACATATTCCCTTAGGATTTTGGTCTCACCTATGGAAAGGTGCACAACTCCAATACAGCCCTTTAGAGAAACAACTTTGTGCCATATATAACTGCTAACAGCTCATAGAAGACATCACAAAAGGGTTCCCTGTAACAGTATGTATGCACTACCCCATACATGGGGTGGGTCAAGGACCTTGCTGATTCTAAACCTGGGGTGGCCCAATCTAGCACACTGACCAAAGAGCATGCATATGTGCAACAGAGAAGTATCCTCTTGACCAGTCCCTTGAGCGCTGAGTTACACCAGATTCTTGGACCAGTTGCCCAGCTCTCTGATGGATAGCACCATGACACCCATGACAGAAGCACCCCCACCCATGGGAGGGTCATATATTTGAGGTGTAGGACCTGTTTCTGAAGAAGCCTGGTACACAGATGACTGAGCTCGAGGTAATCCCCCATGCTGGATTGTCGTGCCCATAAAATCAGCCATGGAAGGTATGTCGATTGATCAGGGCACAGGGCAGAGTAATCAGGGGACTGAGCTGAAGGCCGCTGGATGGTACTGATGCACAAGCCCAGCCCTATAGTACTGTGTATGGACACCTACCTGGACAAAAGACTAACATTATGGTCAACATAGTGGAAAGAACAAGAGTGATGAATTAACCAGCAGCTCCTTCTGAGGAATGTTGTTGTTAAGCGCTGTTGAGCTGGTTCTGATGCATAGCGACCCTATATAGGTTTTCCAAGAAGCAAGTGGTGAGTTTGAACTGCCAACCATTTGGTTTACAGTACAGTATCACACCACGAGTCTGGGACGTAGACTTGTAGAAAGATGTTTAGACCCAAATAGAGGGTATGGACATTGTAGTTTTTCATGTGCCAATTCATAGGCCCCTCTCCCCACCAGGGAACAACTAAGCTGATGAACTGTCCTTGCTGCATGCCATATAACAGGCACCAGCATAGCAAGAGGTTAAATTGAAAACTAGGACAGGAAGACGAGGAATGAGCAGACGGCATGGACATGTTTTGGTTCTTCCATTTCCCATCAGGCTGGTAGAGTGACTGAATGGAATTCTGAAGCAAACTCTACAGCGTGACACCTACCCCTTACAGCAGTGCATTTAGAGACTACCAGAAACCATCCAGTATATCAGGGAATATCAAAGGCAGACTTAATCCAGTGCCTATCAGCTACTCACTCAGGGACCATGGTAGGCCATGAGGATTCAAATCTTAGAGCTGGATAACAGTCAGTTACCAGTGCTTGGGAATTCCAACAATCTCTTATTGCCATTGCCCAGGACTTAGTTCCAGGAAACTCCACTGTTCTGCTTCCATAGAAATGGCAAATTAAATCCCAATGGTTCATTTGTTGGGGGTACGTGGGAGTTAATGTGTAAGTTTCACCTTGGTTCCGTCCTATCCTGCCAAAAACCTTGCATTTATGTTGATACCTCTCACCAATTTGTCCTTTCATCCATAGTGTGTGCAGTAACAGCTTTTCCAGCTGGGCCACCATGACTGCTGATACAAAGAACCAGTCTAGTTGCTGAGTATGTGACAAACTCACCATCTCCTCTTGATCAGCCTACAGTGGGAAATCACCCCTGCAAACACCAGTGCCTGAAATTCATGGCATCTTATCTTCCTATGTATCATGGGGATATTGTGCCTTGGGATAGCACTCTGTTGTAGTATATATTGTTATTGTGATCTTTGGCTACAACTCTCCAACTCCTAGGCCCAAGAGATTGGGTGGAAGAATGGCAGTAAAACTGTAAGGGCCATTTAGGGACCTTGGGTAGAGTGTAGGGATAAAAACTGAACGCTCTAAAATAGCCACACTAATGTCAACCTGTGATAAATGCCCAGTCATTCCCCCCTCTTTCCATCTAGCATATATTGTTAACCCTGCATACTGAGACTCCACATTTGCATGGACTAGCCACTAATCTATTGGGAGTACGAGGCAGCTGGCACTGAGCTGTTTTTCTGTGTTTTCCTGTGACTTGACTGGAAATAGGACTCTCCTCCTACCACCCTATCCCTTCATTCCTAGAATACAAAATGTATCTACCCCATAGTATAAAAGTGACCCACAAGCCCATTCCAGTGTGGAAAATCTTGACAGTCCAACTGGGCTCCACTGGAAACAGAACTGTTCTCGTCCCAGTCAGTAAGCCATTTTTTGCTGCAACAAAATAATGTTTCTTGGACTGTCTCCTGGTCACTGTTTAAGCCTCTCAGTGAAGACCCAAAAGGAGGAATTTTCCCTTCTGGGTCTAAACACAAACACATGTGAAAGTTACACAATGAATAAGGAAGACTGTAGAAGAACTGATGAATCTGAGCTATGGTATTGGAAAAAAGTATTAAAAGTACCAAAGGCTGCCAGAAGAACAAATATATATGTGTTGGAAGAAATACAAACAAAATGCATCATAGAAGCCACGATGGTGAGAGTTTGTCTCTCGTACTTTGGACATCATATTAGAAGGGTCCTGTCTTTGGAGAAGGACATCATGCTGGGTAAAATAGGGGGTCAGCAAAAAAGAAGAACCCAATGAAATGGCTTGGCACAGTGCCAGCAGCAATGGACTCAGGAATAACGTCAGGACTCAGCAGTGTTTTGTTCTATTGTGCAGAGGGTTGCTGTGATTCAGCACCTACTTAACAATACCTAACAACAAAAACATGAATGTTATCAAATTAAATATGGGAAAGATTTCACACTTAAAACTACAAAACATTGTTGGAAATTAAAAAGAAAAAAAAAAGACTGAACTATTGCTTGTATAGATCAGAAGTGCTGTTAAGAAATAAATTCTCCTAAAAAATGATCTATAATAAATTTAATGAAATTCCTACTAAAATGCCTTCTATGTGTTTTTCTAGTAAACATGAAAGTGATTTTAAAATTTATATTAAAAATTCATGGTAATAATCTAAAATTATCAAATTAAAATAGTTAATTTTAGAAGAGGCAAAAAACACATTATCTGATTCCTATAGTTGCTGGAGAAGGATATCTTATTTGGTAAGGTGGAAGGTCAGAGAAAAAGAGGAAGACCCCCAGTGAGATGGATTGGCCAAGTGGCTGTATCAATGGGTTTAAGCGTGGCAGCGATTGTGAGGTTGGCCCAGGACTGGGCAATGCTTCGTTCTCTTCTACATAGTGTCACTACGAGGCGGAACTGGACAACAAGATGGGTTTGAACCACAAATACAGAGGTTCAAGCTTAGCAGCTGCTCCTTGAAAACCTTGTACAGGGTAGCTATGAGTCAGAATCAACTCGACAGCACTTTAACGATAGTCAGTAAAAAGTTACAGACATCAAGACAGTATGGTATTAGTCTAAAGTTAGGCATGGAAATCAATAAAAAGAATAGGGATCAAGTAAAAGACTTACACATATATACTCACTTGATTTTTTACTAATATTCTAAGATAAATAATTCAGTTCAGGAAAAGATCATATTTTTTACAAATAGTATTGGAAAAATTGAATATCTATGTATCTATAATAAAGATCAGAGCAGAAATGAATGAGATAGAAACCAGAAAAACCATAGAAAAAATCAACAGGACAAAAGCTGGTTCTTTGAAAAGATTAATGAAATTGATAAACCACTGGCAAACCTGACAAAAGAAAAGAGGGAGAAGACACAAATAACTCATTAAAAACCACGTGGGTGATGTCACAAAGGAACCAAAGGAAATCAAAAGGATAATAACAGTATAATATGAAGAGTTGTGCTCCTACAAATTTGAAAACTTAGAAGAGGTGGATACATTTTAGAAAAAACATGACCTACCTAAAATCACATAGAGTGAA
>NW_006408531.1:5650197-5652067 GCF_000296735.1 Chrysochloris asiatica | reverse complement strand
CCAAAACACATGATCATATCGATTGATGCAGAAAAGGCATTTGACAAAATTCAACATCCATTCCTGATAAAAACACTCAACAAAGTAGGAATTGAAGGGAAATTCCTCAACATAATTAAGAGTAAGTGCACTGAAGACATTGGCAAAAAACAAAAACCAAAACCAAACAAAACAAAAAACCACACTAGGAATTGATGGAATAGAAATTGAAATATTTCAACAAACTGATGTATCTCTAGAAGCACTCATTCATCTATGACAAGAAATTTGAGACAGCTACCTGGCCAATTGATTGAAAAATATCCATATTTGTGCCCATTTCAAAGAGAAATATAGCTCAACAGAATACAGAAATCTTTGGACAATATCATAATTAATTAATATTGCATGCAAGTAAAATTTTACTAAAGATAATTCAAAAAGGGTTGTAATAGTACATTGACAGGGAATTATCAAGTTCAAGCTGGATACAGATGATGACATGGAATAAGGGATATCATTGCTGATATCAGATGGCTCTTGGCTTAAAGCAGAGAATACCAGAAAGTTGTTTACTTAGGCTTTATTGACTATGCAAAACATTGTGGAGAATGGGTATTCTAAACACTTGATTGTGTTCATGATGTACCTCTATAAAGACCAATAAGTAGTCATTTGAACAGAACAAGGGGACAATAAATGGTTCAAAATCAGGAAAGGTGTATGCCAGTATTGTATTCTTTCACCCTACTTATTCAGTCTGCACGCTGTGCAAATAATATGAGAAACTGGATTACACAAAGAAAAACATGGCATCAGGATAGGAAGAAAACTCATTAACAATCTAGTGTATGCAGATGATACAACCTTGCTTGCTGAAAGGGAAGAGGATTTATAATGCTTACTGATGAAGATCAAAGACCACAAACTTGAGTATGGGTTGCATCTCAATGTAAAGAAAGCAAAACTTTTTCTCACCACTGGACCAATAAGTAGAGAAAAGATAGAAGTTGTCAAAGATTTAATTTTGCTTGGATCTACAATCAGCACTCATGAAAGCCACAGTCAAGAATTCAAATCGGCTACACAAGAACTCGTTCAAGAACAAAGATGTTAGTTTGAGGACTAAGATGTACCTCACCCAAGCCATGGTATTTTCTATACCTAATATGCAATTGAAAATTGGACAATGAATAATGAAGACTGTAGAAGAATTGATGCATTTTAGTTAATGTGTTGGAGAAGGATATTAAAAGTACCATGTTCTGTCAGAAGAACAAACAAATCTTTGTTGGAAGAAGTACAGCCAGAATGCTTCTTATAATTCTCATATTTCAGACATATTTTCAGGAGGGACCAGTCCCTTGAGAAAATACATCATATTTAGTAAAATGGAGGGTAGGCAAAAAGGAAGAAGGCTCCTAGTGAGATGGATAGGCACAGTGGCAGCAGCAATGGGCTCAAGTGTAGCAACAATTGTGAGGTTGGTGCAGGAGACACCAGGGTTTCCTACTGTTTTGCATACGATCCCTGTCAGAACCAACCTTAATAGCACCTAACAATAACAGCATATAAATATAAATATTTATCTTTTAATGGTATATTTATTCTTCTTTTTGAAATAATTGTATTATTACTAATTCAAAATTTATGATATGCTGATGCAATAAAGGCTATTTTAAAGCAGTCCATTTTAAGAAAGGATTATAATATTTTGACCTTTTTCCTTCTTTCTTGTCTTAATGACTTTTTGCTTTCTTTATGTATGATGTTCTTGATGTCATCTCACAACTCTTCTGGTCTTCAGGCTTTAGTGTTTAATGCATCAAATCTGTTCTTCAGATGCCCTCTAAATTCAGGTGGGATAAATTCAAGGTCATATTTTGGCTCT
>NW_006408531.1:5647116-5648512 GCF_000296735.1 Chrysochloris asiatica | reverse complement strand
AAGCTCACCAGCCACTCCTTGGAAACCCTATACAGGATGTCTATGAGTAGGAACCAACTTCATGGCACTTAACAATAATAACAGCAATTGTATCATTAGAAATACTAGCTATATGGACTTTTAGGTCTTAACAGCCAGTATTCCTCTAATGGTGGTTGTTGTTACATGCCATCTAGTCAGTTCTGACTCATAGTGTTCCAGTATAGGGTTTCTGAGGAGTGACTGGTGGGTTTGAAGTGCCAATTTTTTTGGTTAGGAGTCCAGTGTGTGTCCTACAGCACCACACCAGGACTCCTTTCTTCTAGTTATAACTGACTCCAATTGATAACAAAGAGAGAGAATGAGGTATTTGGGGTTTTTTTCTCAGATGGACTTTTCTACTCTGATAAAGCACTGAACTGCCAACTGCAAGGTCAATAGTTCAACCCTACCAATTGCTCCTCAGAAACTATATACAGGGTTGTTATGAGTCACAACCCCATAGAACTTAACCAGAACAAATTTTCTAAAATCCCATGGACAAAAATCAATAAAGTATAATACATTTTTAAAGGGTTAGATGAATAAACATAGTTCTACAATGCATTGCTATGAAATATTTATTCAGGTTTTCTTGATTTAGAACCTAAAATGTTTATTCATTTAAATATGATTCTCAACTTCCATCAGTTTATTGTAACTATACGGTAATGGCAGTGGAAGAGACGACAGTGTCCTTCAGTTGCAATTATAATATGAAAAAGTAGGATTCTCTTTTTTACAGTCAAGTGGAGTTTAATTACAGGTACCTTAGAAAAGAAATTCAAGGCCTTGTATTATACCATGGTTTATAATTATAGCCTGGAAATGTTGTCCTAAATAAATATTTTGCTAAGAACAATTGATTTTTAAATTATACAATTTTGTAAAACACAGTAGTTCATAAAAATGACTTTTGAAAAAATTGCCAAATCATTTCTTCTAACAAAGGATGGATCATTTATTGAGGGAAATATTGTTCACCATTAATGCATTCAATTTGAGCAAATTGTTTCAATGAGAGTAAACTAGTATCTATTCACTGTTATCCTTACAGTCCTTGATTTTGAATCATGACAGTCTCCTTAAGTGTTTTGTTTATATCCTCTACAGAAAATAAGTTTTAGCAGACAAAAACAAAATCTAAAAAAAATGTAAGAGAAATAAAATGTATCCCCTAATGTTGTTTAGTGCTGTACAGACAGTTCTGACTCATAGTGACCCTTTATAGGGTATCCAAGGAGCAGCTGATAGGTTTGAACTGCTGAGCTTGCAGTTCAAACTGACCTTAAAGTCCAGCGCATTATCCTGCAGTATATATATATATGTATTTGTGCCCAGCAGAATATGGAAATCTTCGGACATTCTCTTTTATATC
>NW_006408531.1:5645264-5646841 GCF_000296735.1 Chrysochloris asiatica | reverse complement strand
AACACTTAATTGTGCTCAGTACGAATCTGTACCTAGACCAAGAGGCAGTTGTTCGAACAGAACATGGTTTAAAATTAAAATTTAAAATTAAGAAAGGTGTGTGATAAGGTTCTATTTACAATGAGATGTAATCCACACCAAAGGCTGTGCTCTTTGATCTTCATCAGTAAATGTTTTAAGTCCTCGTCACTTTCAGCAAGCAAGGTTGTATGGTATTTTCAATAACCCCATATGAATGTGTAATCTGGACAGTGAATAAGGAAGACCGAAGAAGAATTGATGCTTTTGAGTTATGGTGTTGGAGGAGAATATTGAAAGTGCCATGGGCTGTCAAAAGAATCAACAGATCTGTTTTGAAAGAAGGGCAACCAGAGTGCTCTTTGGAGGCCAAGATGACCAAATTTTGTCACTCATACTTAGGACATATTGTCAGGAGGGACTAGTTACTTGAAAAGAATATTATGTTTGGTAAGATGGCATGTCAGAGAAAAAGAGGAAGACCCCCAACAAGATGGACTGGCCAAGTGGCAGCATCGATGGACTCAAGCGTGGCAACAGTAGTGAGGTTGGACCAGGATCGGGCAGTGTTTCGTTTTGTTGTGCATATGGTCACTATGCCAGCTCAATGGCACCTAACAGCAACAACAACATAAGTATATATATTTATATATATATACATATATATGTATATATTTTACACGTAAAACACACAAATACCTCAGTAAAAATGTATGAGAATAAAACATGGTAAATAATCTCAATTCACTAATTTGATACATTTTTAATAAAATTTCATATACAGCAGGCCTTGAATTATGAGAATGACATCATAAATGTTCATCCAGTTATTTTCATCTTATCAATTCATGACACAGCAGAACTAAAGTAAATTTATTAATTTATTTCATTCTACTTTGACAAAAGCTACATAAAACTTCTACTTTTTCCTCAACTGTGCTTTATAAAAACTGTCCACCTTTACATGCCCCACTGCCCCAGCTACATTAGTTATTGAAAAATCTTTCAATTTAGCAAAAGTTGAGGGAAAAATGTCTCTTGGTATATACAATATGTAATATATACAATATGCAATGCAAAACAGGTGCATGAAGATGATGCTACAGAGAGAAATGCAACCCAGATTTATCAAGGAGGAGCTCTCATATTTGTAGGAAGGAAGATTAATGAACTACCTGACCATCACAGCATAGTGAGTGCTATTAAATTTCAATACAGAATTCCAAAAAAAACCCAGGGCATTATTATCAAGTTCAGTCTTGGCAGAGGAGAAGGGCAAAAGATCTCAATGCACTTGTGTAAAATGAGAAAAGGTGAATAGAACTCTACAGGAAAGTCTTTACATTCTATACATAAAAGAGATGGATTATTTTAAATGTGAAGGAAAAAGGAAACCAGGCACCTGGGAGTTGTAGGTTTATCAATGTATTTGGATTATATCAGAGAATATTTAAAACGAGGCTGTATAATTGATTGTTGTTGTTGTTGTTAGGTTCCATCGAGTTGGTACGGACCCATAGAGACCTAATGCACAGCAGAAACAAACACTGCCCAATCCT
>NW_006408531.1:5639576-5641947 GCF_000296735.1 Chrysochloris asiatica | reverse complement strand
AAAGGCAGAAGTTTTGTAATAAGTGGGGGAGTAGTTAATCTTACATCCCTGGAACAGAAGACCCTAGGACCATCCAGGGAAAAAAGTATGAGTGGAATGTGGACCCTATCCAGAAAATCAGTGACACCAGAGATGGAGGCAAAGATGATGACATGGAGAGATAGAGCAGCTGAGGACTCCAGATCCACGGAAAGAGAAAGGCTGTGTGCTGGTTGTCAGGAGGCAGGCTTTCAGAATGTGCCCTTGGGTTGTTTAAATGGTTATATATTCCTGAGTGTGTTTGGGTATATCAAAAATAAAAGCAGAGTGTATAGAATCAAATACTGTTGAATGGAGGGGATTGTAATCACTGCAATGAAATGAAATATATTACAATGAATGCAAAACTGATGTTCCCCCATGTAAACTATCACTCAATTCACAATAAAAGTTTTTTTAAAAAAATGAGTGTTGTGGGGAAGAGAAGGAGAATGTGGAATGATTGCTAAAGGAGTACAGGGCTCACTTTTAGGCTGGTGAAAATATTCTAAAACTTGGTATAGTGATAGTTATTAATTAATGTTCTATCAATAGACAACTGGAGTGATATAGCTAAGATACACCGGCCTCGTTTTTGTTTGGGGGGGGGAGGGGGCTAAATTTTTTTTTAAATAAAAAAAAATGTAGAGATTTTAGCTTAAAATTACAAACCCATGTTCTCTCAATAGGAAGCTATTTCCATCTTTTTATAACAGAAGGTAACTTTTGTTGGCTACATTTAACTATTTTTTAAAACAGATTTTGCAATAAGTCATTCTAGATTGGTAGTTAAAAATTTGTGAATAAACTGTAACCATTGAAGTTTATATGTTTCAAAAAAAAAGTACTTTATGATATTGCAAATTACATTTCAATTTTTTAAATTAAAAAAGGCATTGGTCTCATATAAATTAAAACAATTATTAGAATTGATTGAGTAAGTTGGTTAAGTAACCATTCTATCCAGAACATGCCTGTATTCCTCAAGACAGTGCAAATGCAAGCTCAGCTCACAGTATCGTATTCAGTGTAGTATAAGACTCATCCTAGAATGACTTACTGCAGAATCTGTTTTTTAAAAAATAGTTAAATGTAGCCAACAAAAGTTTCTTTCTGTTATAAAAACATGGAAATTACTTCCTATTGAGAGAACATGGGTTTTTAATTTTAAGCTAAAATCTCTTTTTATTATTATTATTATTATAATAAAACAAAACAAAAAACCCTGAGGCTGGTGCATCTTAGCTATATCACTCCAGTTGTCTATTGATGGAATTTTAAAAATAAATGGGAATGAAGGAAACCCAAATGTAAGGAGAGTAAACACCATGTGGTTCAAGCAGTAGAAAGGAAGAAGAGATTAAGGAATGAAAATGAGAAGAAAACAGTGAAAAGGAATTTTTTTCAGAACTAGAAGTAAAGTCTATGATTATAAATCAAGGAGTCTAAACTTTTTTTGTCTATTAAACTGGCTAAGAAAATAATTCTAAATAAATGTCCTGAAACAACATAGAATTATCTTTCCATAAATAATTTCATAAAAGCACTGTAACTTTCTAACTATATTATGTCACATATACTTAAATGTTTTAGATATGACTGCATTCTTGTCTGGGGAATAAATATTTGATTCAATCATTTAAATATTTAAAAATACAAATAAAAATTGTTTCACAAAACTCCAATGAATTTCTTTAAAGCAAGTGTTAGCAAACATTTTTTTACAAGTCTTACATAACAAATATTTGAGCTTTATAAATCAAGAGTCAAAATAAAGGATGTTATGTTAGAAATTGAAATTTTATAATAAAATATAATGTAAATTTCTACAATTTGTTTTTTTTGAAATTCAAAATTTCACTTATGAACACCAAAATTTTCATTTCATATAATTTTCACACATCATGAAATATTGTTTTATTTTATTTTTCAACCATTTAACATTTAGCAAAACACTCTTTACTCACAGTTCCATGATAAGACTATCTTTGACTGCAGTCTTTAGTTTAGGGACTCTAATCTAAGGCACTGAAGATTTTACTTGATATGAATTTCTTTTCAACAGAAACTGAGGTTTTGGTAGTGGGATACAATCATAAAAAATAAAAATAATAAGAGTTGACTTACACATGTTCAGAGGCAAATATGTATTGTGTATTCCACTACTTGTCTGTCAGTTTGTCATACTGTGGTTACATGCACATTACTGTAAGGCAGGAAGATACGCTGCTCATACTTTAAATACCAACAGATTAACCCATGGTTGTTGTTTTTGTTGTGTGCCGTCGAGTCGGTTCTGACTCATAGTGACCCTGTATAGGATTTTCAAGGAGCAGCTGGTGAGCTTGAACTA
>NW_006408531.1:5636894-5638521 GCF_000296735.1 Chrysochloris asiatica | reverse complement strand
CCCACATGAATTTGTCATACCTGAATTTGTAAAATCTCAAGAACAGATTTGATTCATTAAACATTAATGACTGAAGACTAGAAAAGCTGTGGAATGACATCAAGCACATCATAAAGGAAGAAAGTGAAAGGTCCCTAAAATGATCAAAATGGATGTCAGAAGAGACTCTGAGACTTGTTCATGAGTATAGAAAAGTAAAGCAAATGAAAAAAATAAAGAAGTAAAAAAGCTGAACAGAACATTACAAAGGACTGCAAAAGACGACAAAGTAAAGTATTATAATAAAATGTGTAAATACCTGGAGTTAGAAATCCAAAAGAGAATAACATGCTTAGTATTTCAAACACTTAAAGAACTGAAGAAAACATTTTTTAAATTGCAATATTGAATATTTCTATGGGCAAACTATTAAAGGATACAGAAATCACCAAAAGAAGATGAAATGAATACAGAGTCAATGTATCAAAAATAAATGGTTGATATTAAATAATTTCAAGAGAGAGCATATGGTTGAGAACCAATGGTACTAAAGGAAAAAGAAAACATTGTATTGAAGGCATTGTTGAAAAATAAGGTTCCAGGAATTGATGGAATACAAATTGAAATCTTTCAATAAACTGATGTAGCATTGTAGGTGCCACTTATCTATGCCAAGAAATTTGTAAAACAGCTACCTGGCCAACGGATTGGAAGAGATCCATTTCTATGCCCATTCCAAAGAGAAGCCACCCAACAGAATGTGGATATCATCAAGCAATATCATTAATATCACATGCAGGTAAAATTTTACTTAAATAATCCAATAACTAATGCAAAAACAGGTGAAATTCAAGCCAGATTAAGAAGAGGATGTAGACTAAGGGGTATCGTTGCTGATATCATATGTATCTTGGCTTAAAGTAGCAAATAACATTGCTTTATTGTGCTTTATGGTTACCTATGCAAAGGCTTTGTTTTCATTATTGTTAAGTGCCATCAAGTCAGTTCCTATTCTTAGTGACCCTTTATAGGGTTTGGGAGGAATGGCTGGTAAGTTTGAACTGCTGACCCTAAGGTACAAATTGACTTATGGTTCAGTGTTTATCCTACAATACCACACAAGGGCTTGTTCTTTATTGACTGTGCAAAGACTTTAAACTGCATGCATCTTGACAGACTATGGTTAACCTCACAAGGAATGGGTATTCCAGAATGCTAATCATGCTAATGAGGATGCTGTCCATAGACCAAGAGGTAGCCATTAAACAAAACAAGGTGATACTGAATGGTTTCAAATCAGCAAATCTGTGCACAAGGGTTAAATCTTTTGACCACACTTATTCATTCTGTATGTTGGCCAAATAATCTGAGAACTTGGATTATAAAAACATTAGGATAAGAAGATGGCTCTCATTAATAACCTACAATATGTTGGTGACACAAACTGCCTTGCTGAAAGTGAAGAGAACTTAAAATATTAACTCTTGAAAATCAAAGTCTAGATCCTTCATTATGGGTTGCACCTCACTGTAAAGAAAACAAAAATCCTCACAATTGGGCCAATAAATAGTATCATGATAAATGGTGAAAAGAATGAAGTTGTCAACTACTTCTTTTTGCTTGGATCCACAATCAAAACTCATGGAAA
>NW_006408531.1:5619713-5634530 GCF_000296735.1 Chrysochloris asiatica | reverse complement strand
AACACTTTAAAGAGGTCTTGTGCAGCAAATTTACATAATGCAATGTGTCATTTGATTTCTTGACTGCTACTTCCATGAGTGTTGATAGTGGATCCAAGCAATATGAAGTCTTTGATACCTTCAATCCCTTCTTCATTTAATAACATTCTGTTTATTGGTCCAGTTGTGAGGATTTTCATTTTCTTTACATCTAGGTGCAACCCATACAAAAGGCTGTACAGTCTTTGAGCTTCATCATTATTTCAAATCCTCTTTGATTTCAATGAGCAAGGTTGCATCATTTGCTTATCACAGGACATTGTGAATTTTCCTTCGGTCGATGCCATATTCTTCTTCATATAATCCAGCTTCTCAGATTAGGTACTCAGTGAGTCCTGGTGTGGTCTCTAGGGTAAGCACTCAACCACAGGACAGTTTGAACTTCATAATCAGTTCAAATTCACCAACCACTACTTGGAAACCTTACACAGGGTCACCATTGAGTCAGATCTGACATGACAGCACTTGAAAAAATACAGATTGAATAAGTATAATAGAAGAATACAGTCCTGCACACACCTTTCCTCATTTTAAATCATCCAATATTCTGTTAAGAAACTCTGGTAACATGGTACTTATGAATCGGGCTGCTAAGTGCATGGTCGGCAGTTCAAAACTACCAGCGGTTCTGCGGTAGAAAGATGAGGCTTTCTGTTCCCGTAAAGATTTACAGGCTCAGAAACCCTATGCAGGGTCACTATGGGTCAGAATTGACTCGACAGCACTTAACAACAACAACAATATTTTGTTAGAACGACTGCTTCTTGGTCTAAGTACAGGTTCCTCATGAGCACAATTAAGTGTTCTGGAATATCAGTTCTTCATAATATTATCCATAATTTGTCATGAGCCACACAGTCAAAAACCTTTGCATAGTAAATAAAGCACAAGTAAACAATTTTCTGGTATTCTCTGCTTTCAGCCAAGATCCACCTGACGTCAGCAATGATCTCCCTTGTTTGCCGGCCCTTCTGAACCTGACTTCTATTTCTGGCATTTCCCTGTCAATGAACTGTTGCAGCCAATTTTGAATTATCTTCAGCAATATTTACTTTGCATGTGATATTAATGGTATCTTTTGATAATTTCCACATTCTATTTTGTCACCTTTCTTAGAAATGAGCACAAATATGGATATCTTCCAATTAATTTGTCAGGTTCCAAATTTCTTGGCATAGATAAATCAGCAATTCCAGTACTACATCAGTTTGTTGAAATTTTTCCATTTGTATTCTGTCAATGCCTGGATCTTTGTTTTTCACCAATTCCTTCAGTGCAACTTGGATTTCTTCCTTCAGTACCATCAGTTCTTGATCATATGATTACTTCTTGTGTTGGTAGAACTTTGACCATTTCTTTTTGGTACAGTGACTCAGTGTTTACCTTTCATCTTCTTTTGATGCTTTCTGTATCATTCAATATTTTACCCATTTGCACATTACATTATAATACTTTTCTTTGTTTTTTCAAACTGCTCTTTGAAATTTTCTGATTGGCTCTCTGAGTTTCTCATGTCTTCCATTAGCTTTAGTAACTCTGTATCTCTTGCATCTTAATTTGATGAGTCCAGCATCATTCATTATTTTGCCCATTGTTGTTGTTAAGTGCTGTCAAGTCAATTCCAACTTATAGCAACCCTGTACAGGGTTTGTGAGGAGCATCTGGTAGGTTTGAACTGCCAACCTTGTGGTTTGAAGTCCAGTGCTGATCCTACAGCACCACACCATTAGTCCAAGGATCCTTCAGTATTGCAAGTATAGGCTTGAATTTCTTCTTAAGTTATTTCAGCTTGATAAACGTTGAGTATGTTCTTCCCTTTTGATTTTCTAACTTCAGGTCTTTGCACATTTCATTATAATACTTAACTTTGTCTACTTGAACTGTCCTTTGAAATTTTAAATTCAAATCTTTTACTTCATTATTTCTTCCAGTCACTTTAGCTTCTGTACATTCAAATGTAAGTTTCAGAATCTCTTCTGACATTCTTTTTGGTCTTTTCTTTCTTTTCTGTCTTTTTAACGACTTTTTCCTTTCCTTGTGTATATAAGTAGAATGGTAAGAAATAGGGACACTAAAAAGATTTTATATTAGCCTAAAGTCAAATAAAATCTTAATAGCCATCTTCAAATAGCAACCTTAATTAAAATGTAACTCCCTCCCTAGCTACATTCATAATTAATCACTTATTTGCAATCTTCAAACAGAACTTGTAGTCTAAATGAAGGGTAGTAGCTCTCCTCCTAAGAACAAAGATGAAATTAGAAAGCAAGAATGGCTTAAGCAATCACTAGGTTCAGGATGGAGTCCTGTTTTGCTGTTGTGGGTTAATGCACTGGAGAACGAAGTCAGTTTAAACAGCAAGGTCAGTAGTTCAAGCTCACCAGCTGCTACTCAGTAACCTTATACAAGGTGGCTATGAGTCAGAATCAACTTGATGCCATTTAGCAACAATAGTGTACAGTACATGACCACCTTAACTACTGACACAATCACCCTAACTATTAGAATAGAAAAACAATAGAACAACACCTGACCAGAAGTTTGGGATCGTGATTTTCTTCCCTCTTAAAAATTCCAGGTTGTCCTTCAGTTCCCTGTTCTTCTGAATATCAATCCACAATAAATGTTTTTCTCTCTTTTCTGAGTGGTGTTTCTGAGTATTGGCTAAAAACCTCTTTTTACAGTTACAATTCTGTTACCCCAGAAGAGACGCTTAGTACCTTAATCATGGGAGTCCTGTACCAGAGTGGTCTTCATGAAAGACCCACATGACTATAAGAATGGACTTCCCCTCACAGATCTATAAGGCGCTCCCAGGCCCTTTCCACTTTCTGAACATAACAGAGCAAAGCACAGCAATCAGCGAGATGTCCAGGATAGTCCACTAATGTCTTCTTGCTTTTCTCAAGGACAGCATGGATAGGGTTGTAGACACAGGGGCCACTTGAAAAGACCTTGGTTTATTGATGAAAATATATCCCTGGTGACCATTCTCCTGAGTAGAATTGCACACAGTAAGTACGATGATGTCAGGAAGGCATCTTTAGGTTTGGGTGTTTGGTTCCATTAGAGGGGCGTGTGGTACTGTGGAATAAAGCATTTGACTGCTAGGTTGGTTGGAACCACAAGGTCAGTGGTTCAAACTCACCTTCCACTCTGTGGAAACCCCATACAATGTTGTTATAAGTCAGAAATGACTCAACATCACTTAATAACAGTAACAACAGAGGTGAGTGTATAGTATTTGTTTCTTTAAGAGGTGATTGCATAGACCCTTAGTTAAGGACTGTCTCAGAATTACGAATGGAATGGAATGTGAGAGTGATGGAAAAGTGACTGGCATTTCAACACTACTGGTGTTCAGATTTTTGTTTGTCCTGTGTTTTTGTTTTTGTCCCTTTTTATGTGACAACTTCAATCTTTTCTTTGCTTATCATGATATTATTTATTGGTGTGCTTGTTTATTGCTGTGTAAAAGTAAGGGTTTTTTTTTGTTGTTGTTGTTGTTGTTTTTTTAATAGAAAAAATTCCTGAGCATAATAAACTTGTAACAATTTTGAGCTTCTTAGAAAAGTCACAAAGGATTTTTCTGTTTATGAAAAAGATACTTAAAGGTTTAAATTAATTAGAGTGGTGTCTGATTCTTGTTTGAGCTAAAAATTCATATGACTGTTTCCTTTATGTTTTTGCTTAGTATTGAAGAGCAGGTACATAATATATTGTCATAATTTTTTTAATCTGAATTTTTATTACAAATCTAGTTTATAACTTTATTTCTTTTAATAGTACAAAAGCCAGTATTTTTAACAGAGAGAGATGTTCTACTAAATCAAACAGTTTTAGATAATTAACAAGTTAGTGATTTTACAATTTATATTATTTCAAAATGATTACGTGGTATATCTCGATTTTTCCAGAAGATAAGTTTGATTGTTCATATTTAGAGCTATTCTGACTAAAGTTTTGAAAAACAAGTCTTTGAGGGCATCCACATGACTATGTTATATAATGTTTTATAAGCTCGAGTTTTAAGCTGCTTCCTAAATAAAATAAAATCTTTCTTTTATTTAATTCCGTGAATGTCCTGGTGTGGTACTGTAGGATAAGTACCAGACTGCAAAATTGGCAGTTCAAACTCACCATCAGTACCTTAGAAACCCTTTACAGGTTAGCTATGAGTTGGAACCGACTCAACGGCACAACAACAACAAACAACTGTGTTTAAGCTTCTATTTTTATGTCACACTCAAGGTCATAACTCACTTTTTTGCAGGGCAATCTAAAATTTTAGGATATTTTCTTTAATCCTTCTGAAAAGAACAACAAAAGAGGCCTACTTCTTGCTCTAACTTGTGGGTTAACTAGCCATAATATTGTAGAATATTGATAAAGTGAATTCATTTGAGCAGATATTATTATATTTAGAACTATAAAAATTAAATACTACAAAATGTGTTCTAGTTAAGAAAAAAGTAATTTTGAGAGTAAAACAAATATTTACAAAATGTAAAAGAAAATTATCTTTTTGTAATGTTGTGTGGCCTAAATACTTTCTTAGAATGGGAAAAATGTGACCCAGGAATGATTTTTTTAACTTACAAGACAATTTTACAATTAGATTTGTTTTTCAAAAGACAGTAATAGTGGGCCAAAACCCCATACATTTAGGCATTTATGTTTTTATATCAGAATAACATCCTTCAAGAGAAATGTAACATTTTGCTTGGACAGAAAAAGCCAGAGAACATTAGACTGGTATTGCCAGACTCAGTTCCAACCCTGTAGATATGTAATTCTTCAGGAACTTCAAAGCCAAACTCCACTGCTCAACAAGATATGGTTTCCCCTTCTCATACCCAGAAGGATGTACAATCTGGCCAAGAGGTAGACTCTACTTATGCATGACAATTCCCCTTTAGGGAGGTTCCATGAACACTGACAAGAAGGGAGGATCCTGTAGACGACTGTTCTTCAATACTTCCTTCTCCACCTCAAACCTTGCTCACCACTGAAACCTGAGAATGGATTTAGAGCAAGCAAGGAACAGAATGACAAGATGAATGGTCTGGAAGCTCAGCTGAAACCTGTCCACCACGTGTGGCGTTGCCGACATTTAAAATGCCAATGGCGTAGCTTCCAGCTTCACAGTAACACATAAGCCACCACAGTGCAACAAACTGACAGATGAGTGGTACTTATTGAGTATATGGATTGAATAAGTATGAAGAAAGGATATATATACCCCAACACACACCTCTCCTGAGTTTCTTATATATGTGTGTGTGTATATATCATATATGTATATGTATGCCTGATATATATGTACTTTTAATTGTGAATTTAATGAAAATTTACAGAGCAATTCATCAGTTTTACATTTTAAAAATCATATATTTTCATGGCTGGTTGCAAACCTCTCCATGTACCAACAGTTAACAGCATTTATCTCTATTCACTTTAACTATTGCATTCATTTCTGTGTGTCTTCCCCTATCCTCATTTTTAGTTTGCTAACCTCCCTCTTCCTCCTTCTTATTGTATGTTGCCTGCCCTGTCACCCATGGTGACATGTGTCTATCCACTAACACATGAGTAATTTTCCCTCTCCCCTCCATAACCATCATAGATTGTTTCTTTTATCAAGAAAACTTTTTTTTTTTTTTAATGTTTTACAACACTGGTTTCAAACGATTGTCTCTTAATGTATGCATAGGTTCCACATGAACATCAGTGTTCTATAATTCCCATTTGTCCCAATGTTATCCATAATTTCTTATAATTCACACACACAAAAGCATTTGCATAGTCAATTAAACAAAGGTAAAAATCTTTCTGATATTCCTTGCTTTCCAGTCAAGATTTAATCTGATATTAACAATGACTTCCCTTGCTCTATTCACTCTTCTAAATTCAGCTTGACTTTCTGTCACTTCCCTATCTACATATGTTATTGTTGTTAAGTGTTGTCAAGTTGGTTCTGACTCATAGAGACCTTGTATAGGGATTCCAAGGAGCAGTTGGTGAGCTTGATTGAACCACCATCTTGCAGTTCAAGTCGAACTTGCAGCCCAGCGCATTAACCAGCAGTGCCACACCAGGATTCCTCCTTGTTTATTTTCTGATAGTTAAGTGCTTGATAAAGAGGAAGATCATTGAAAAAGAAAAAGACCCCCAACAAGATTCATTGGCACAGTGGCAGCAGCAATGGACTCAAGTGTAACAATAATTATGAATATGGCGTAGGACTGGTTTCGTTCTGTTGTGGATAGCATCATTATAACTTGGAACTAACTCACTGGTGCCTAACAACAAAGTAGTGCAACTATTTTTTAATTAGTTTCAGCAAAATTTTACTTGCATGTGATATCAATGATATTTTTATATAATTTCTGCATTCTGTTGAACCTTTTTCTTTGTATTGGACAGGACTTTGGATTTCTTCTAGTTGGTAGGCCAGGTATCTGCCTTTCAAATTTGTTGTTATAGACAAGTGTGTACGCCCAGTGCTGTATTCATTTATTGAAATATTTCAGGTGGTGTTCTGTAAATTCCTGGAATCTTGTTTTTTGCCAGTTCCTATAGTGCAGCATGGACTTCCTACTTCAATTATATTAGTTCTTGATCATATTCTACTTCTTGAAGTAACTGAAGGCTGACCAAAAATTTTTGATATGGTGACTCTGTGTATTTCTTTCATCTTCGTTTGATGTTTCTTGTGTTGTTCAATATCTTCCTGATAGAATCCTTATAATTGCAACTCAAGGCTTAAGTTTTCTCTTCACTTCTTTCAGCTTAAGAAGTGTTGGTCATGTTCTTCCCTTTTTCAAATTCCAGGTGTTTTCAAAATGGCTATGAAAACATCACTAAAGAAGTTCTTTTGAACTTCTTAACATTTATGATATAATGTAATAATTCTGTATTATTCACTGAAATTGCAATTAATTCAAGTAACATTCATTACCCTAAGGTACTGGATCCTAGGGTATTAAATTTAATACCACTAGTTACTGTGTTAGTTTACATAAGCAACTTATATGTCACTTCAGATATATATATTATAGTGGTTTATAACTTAATATGTATTTATATATCCATGATACCTTGGGTTTTAAGCATTTACTCAGTAATAGGCTTATTAGATTATTTTCTAATGTTAAAATTTAGATTTCATTTTCAGTATTTCCAATTGCAACAAAAAAAGTTCCAGAAAAATGTGAAGACTATCCAAACATGAATTAATTTGTTCCATTCTCTTCCAAACATGTGAATTAAGATAAATTCTTTATTCACATTTAATGATCTAAATAATAATAATAATGGAGTTTAAGTGAAGCAAATGGTAATTCAAATCAGTACATTTCCAGTTAGTTTACTTCAAAAGGTTTGCTCTGCTTTGTCTCAAAATAAACATTCCCTACATGTGATGTTTATCAGCTACCTAAATTAATCCTTACCATAGAGGGAAGCACCTAGTGAGCCAAGTCCATTTATTAATCACAGGGGAGGCATATTTGTCTTTACAGTCTAAGCAAGAAAAATATATCCAACAAAACACTCAACATGAGACCTTCCAAGTAAGTTACAAAATGTCAACCTCTCCCTTAATTGTAACTTCTGCTTACTGGGTGAGGATGCATCATTTCTGAGGATAGTAGAATCTGAGATTATACATCTTATGTTAACTATAGTATTGTCCTTGACTTTTGTTTTTATTTCTTTTCAATCAGAAATCACACAAAATTAAACATGTTGAAGTACAAAACTCCAGAAACACTGCAATGAAATCTTACATGACAATAAATAAGTATATCATCAATGCAGACATTACTCTCCTAAGATTAATAGATGAGTGGTATTGTAGGATAAGCACTGGACTGAAAGGTAATCATTCGTTGACTCACCAACCACCCCTTTGAAATCCATAGGATCACTGTGAGTCAGAACTGACTCAATGGTACTTAACAACAAAAATAACCATTAACTGCATGCTTACTATATGCTAGACATGTCTAGTAAGTGCAGAGGCATTTTTTTCAATCCCCTAATCATTTCTGGATGTCATGCTGGGTAAAATGGAAGGTCAGAGAAAAAGAGGAAGACCCCCAACGAGATGGATCGGCCAGGTGGCATCATTGATGGCATCGCGTGTGGCGGCAATGGTGAGGTTGGCACAGGATCGGAGGTTGTTTTGTTCTGCTGTGCATGGGGTCTCTATGAGTCAGTTCCAACTCGATGGCACCTGACAACAAAAACAACAATCATTTCTGGTAAATATTATTACCTCAAATTTACAGACAAAACTTTGAGAAAGTGTTAAGCGATGTTTTCCCAAGATCATCCAGGTAACAAATATGATGGATCCTGTATTTGAAGCCAGTCTTTACTCACTCCACAAGTCTTGATCTTATCCAGCATGCTGTCATTCATTTATCATGCCTAATCTTCCAACTCACCAAAATATGAATAGTATTCAAATTCCTTTGAAGAAAATTACAACCTAACAAAGAGAGAATTGTATGGAATAATGAGTAAAAATATTTGGTTAGAAGGATGATGATGAAAAAATACATTGACAGCTTTGCTCAGAAGTTGACTGCTATAGGGCTGAAGAACTTGCTTTGTCTTCTTGAATTCTGACATCTAGAACTATTTTTAGCATCATTAAATACAAAGAATGGAGACATAAATAATAAATATGATAGCAGAAATTAATGAAAGTTTCAAAGGTGAAATCCACCAATTGAGAAATTCATTATTTTAAAACATTCAGTGCTGATCCCAGTAAGAGAGAAGAAGCTGTCTACATCCTTCCTCTTTTGCTAATTACTACTAAATCTGTGGACAGAATCTCTGACTCTGGAAAGTAAACAATAGGAGAAAGACTGAGAGGTAAAGTAAAAACTTATAGAAGGACAGGTACAGTGGTAATTTCGCTGTTTTTTTTTTCCTTTCTTTCTTCATCTTCTGACTTCAGCTCACAGTGTTAGTAGTTCAAGTTTTTTTACCTTTTCTGAAATTGTTTGACCTTAAGTATGAATTTTAGAATTAGTTTCTTAATTTCTACCAAAACAAGTGGTGGAATTTTGATTGGGATTCTGTTAAGCCTGTAGACCAATTTGGGACAAACAAAAAAATGAAGGCAGATGAATACAGACAAGAGTGAAAAATACTGTTAGAAAACATTGTGCTTTAAAGGGATTTCACAAAAACATGCTAACATTTAGCATGAAAGTCAAGGAAAAGAACAAGGAGAGGACAGACCTTCTGCATGGGAAGTTGTGATATAATATCAACAGAAAAGAGGAAAAAAGAACAACTCAACTAAGTTAAGTACTTAACAAATACTTATTGTCTCCTTTGAAATCCAATACCAGGCATGGGGTGATGATACTGCTTAGGAAAAACTCACAGCACAAAAATTCTCCTTTAATGGAAAGAAAAGAAAAGATGGGTACTATAGAAAAAATGAGATCAAGAAGAAATTGTGTGGTTTTTTGTTTTGTTTTTAATTTTTCATTGTGAATTGAGTAAAGGTTTACAAAGTAGATCATCTGTTTTACATCCACCAGATCAGAAACATTATTTTATCTCAGTGGCTGCAATTCCCTCCAAGGAACCAGGACAGTTATTCCACTTCCTCCTGGTGATTCTTAATCCATTCAAACCTCCTTCCCAACCCTTGGAACAAATTGACATTTTGACAATTGTATCTTGTAGGCTATGAGGAATCTTGCTAAATTTGTTAACTAGCTTCTATTGTAGAAGACACTGAGTTTTCTTTTAGGTCATGAACAACCTTGCTAAACTTGCCAAATACCTTCTTTTGTAGAAGTCATTGGATTTTCTACATAGGCAATCATTTTGTCTATGAATACAGATCGTTTTATTTCTTCCTGTCCTATCCAAATATGTTTTCTTTCATCTTCTTGCCTGATTACACTTACTAGAACCTCTCATGCTATGTGAAATAAGGCTGATGACAGCAGGTGTCCAACAGCTTTTCCTGATTTTGTAGGGGGAACATTTTCAGTTACTAAATATAATGTTAGTTGTAGATTTTTAGAGATGTTTCCAAGAAAATCAAGGGAATTCCCTTTTATTCATAATTTGTCAAGAGTTTTGATCAGAAACATATTTTGGATTTTGTCAGATGTATTTTCTGTATATCTGTGGAGCTGATTATTAGTTTTGGGATAATTTTTAGTTTATATGATTGATTACATTGATTTTATATGTTGAAATAATCTTGCATTCCTAGGATGAATCCCATTTGGTCAAAATAATTATCCTTTATATACTGTTTGATATTTTTACTTTTTTAAAAAATGTATCTCTGTTCATGAAAGATATTGGTCTTTATTTTCTTTTAATAACTGTGTGGTTTTTTTGTATCAGGATAATTCTGACATCAGATAGTGCAATGGGAAATAATCTCTTCTATTGGGTTTCTGGAAGCCCTTGGTTACAATAGTCATGATTTCATCTCTCAGTGTTGACAAAAATTTCCCAGTGAAGTATCTTGGGCTGGAATTTTCTTGGAAGGAAGTCTAACTACAAGGTCAATGTCTGTAACATGTATAGAGCTATATAGTCACCTGGACTTCTAATGTGGCACTGTAGGATAAGCACTGGGCTGTGAACCACAAGGTCAACAGTGCAATCCCAACAGATGCTCCTTGGAAAACCTACACAGGGTCACTAAGAGTAGGAATCAACTTGACAGCATTTAACAACAACAACAACAACCTGTTTCTTCTTGAATATATCATGATAGTGTATGTCTTTCAAAACTTAGTCCATTTCATTCAAGTGGTTGAATTTATTGGAATAAAGTTAATCATTCCCATAATCCTTTCAAGGTGATCCATGCAAAGCAAGGCAGGGATCTGAACACCTAGCTTTAGACACTTATATAGCGTATCAATTTTATTACGGACTAATTTAAGAAATAGTTTCCTGGAAAGAAAAGAAGGAAGGGAAAAAGGAAGAATAGATGGGAGAAGAGAAGGGGGGAGGGAGGAAGATATGCTCTTTCTTTCAGAAAACTCTTTTAAAGCCACTTTTCAAAATCTCCTAATTCTGTGGCAATCGTTTTGCATAAAATGTCCTTAAATTGTATTTTAACTACAAGTTTTGAGATTTTACCATCTGATTTTCTGTACAAAATTGCAGTTACTGAATTTTTGTTATTGTGTGCTTTTGCATCAATTCCAAATCATAGCAATCTTATGTGACATGATAGAATTGCCTCATAGTGTTTCCCAGACTGTAATCTTTATGATAGCAAAGTATTAGATCCTTTTCAAGTGAAACATTTGGTAGGTCTGAACAACCAACATTTTGGTTAACAACCAAGTGCCAAACCATTATACAGCTAGGATTCCTTTTGTTAAAATTGAACTACATTTAACCAAGTAAACAAAAACATTTATAAACAATAAACCCATTGGGTTTTTTTGAACTATGTGAAGGCTGAAACTTGTACGTTTTCAAACATTGTGGTTGTTGTTGTTGTTGTGACACAGCATAGGATTTTCAAGAAGCAGCTGGTGGGTTTGAACCACCAACTTTGAAGTTAGCTGTCCAGCGCTTATCCCACAGTGCAACACCAGAACTCCAAATATTAAAAGAAAGTAAAATGCTTATAGTTTCACCATATAGGATAAATTTCTCTAATGTAAAAATTTATTCCACAAATGTTTCTGATTGCAACTGCTGTATAGAATAAGGAATCTTGGTAGCAGCATGTTGGGCTGTTAACCACAAGTTCAGCAGTTCAAATTCACCAGCAGCGATGCAGGAGAAAGATGAAGCTTTCTGCTCAGCTAAAGATTCACAGCCTCAAAAACTCTATACAAGGTTTCTAAGAGTCAGAGCTGACTAAATGGAACATCACCAGTCCCACCACCATTTTATTGAATATCATATGTGTGCTAACAAGGTAGAAAAACCTGAAGTTCTTGTAATAATATCTGAGTAAAAAATAAAGAGCCATAGCAATAATAAAATCATTGTAAGATTCATGTAAAATGATTCAATTTTCTTTTTTTTTCTTTTTTTCAGACTGATTGGGAGAGATAAAAGAGAATCTTCACTTAATAAAGAAAGACACCCATTCTAACAAATAAAATAGGTATTTCAATACTTTCAAAATGGCAAAAAATGCAAATCAGGGCAGTTACTTTTGATAAAGGTGACTACAATATGCATTTCTTCCAAATACAAATGTAAAGTAATAGGAAGCATTCAAAATAATGAGAATGCTAATAAAAGAGTAATAGAAGGTATGTATTGAACTATAGGACTTAAATATCAGTATTCTAAGGTGCTTAAAGTAATGCAAATTGGGTATAGGAATATAATTTGATTAGAATTAGCAAATGAGACCCAAAGGAAACTGCTTTAGTTGCTTCAGTAAATGATTAAAATTTATATAAAATACTAAAAGGGTAATTAAAATTCTAACACTAGAAATCACAGTTATTTTCCAATTGGATTGTTATATGTTTTCAGACATTAATTTTGATCATGGCTTTTCAGTATTATTTTGCACGTCTTACACCCTGTTTTCCAAAAAAAAAAAAATGTTATTTTACTTTGTGAACTGCATTAGTATTTAAATAAATAGACTCATTTCTTATAAATAAGATAGTAGAAGTCCTGGGGTGATACAAATGTCTGATGCACTCAGATGCCAATCAAAAGGTTGGAGGTTGAAGTGAATCCACAGGTGTCTCAGAAGATAGGCTTGGTGACCTTCTTTCAAAAAAACAAAAAAATCACCCATTGAAACCTCTGTGGAGCACAGTTCTACTCTGACACACTTGGGATTGAAATCAGCTCAATGACAACATTTTTTTTTTAAACTTACAATTGAATTATATTTTTTAAAATTTTAATTGAAAATTATATGAAAGCACAAATCTAGAATTTCAAATATATTAATGCAGTGTGGCACTGTAGAATAAGCACTTAACCTCAAGGTCAGTTTGAACAGCAAGGTCAGTAGTTAACACTTACCAGCTGCTCTTTAGAAACCCTATACAGGGTTGTTGTGAGTCAGAATCAACTCGACAGCATTTAACAACAACAACAACAATGTATAACAAAGCTTTTTTTGAGATAAGTAGCTTTGCATTTATAGCAAAAACACATAACCATTAATAAGTAATACATTGTTAAAATAACATTAAATTCCAGAAAAAATAAAGGAAACCTACTATGTGGAAAAATAATAAGTTAACAAGGCATCAACCTAGCTTCCAATTTTGTTTATAAATAGATTAGCATGGCTCATTTGATGAATGATAACCAATTTTTTTTTCAATTTGTATGTAAAAATAATATTCCAAATAAATCGTCTTTCTTTCTTGTTGCTAGTAACCATCCAGTCAGTTCAAACTCATCATGACCCTATGCATAACAGAACAAAACACCTCCTGGTCCTGTGCCATCCTCATAATTGTTGTTACACTTGAGCCCATTGCTGCTGCTTTTGGGCCAGTCCACCTCACTGGGGGTCTTCCTCTTTTTCACTGACCATCCATTTTACCAAGTACAATGTCCTTTTCCAGGGACTAGTCTCTCTTGATAAAATGTCCAAAGTATGAAAGAAGTCAAGTCATCCTTACTTCTAAGGAAAATTTAGTTGTCCTTCATCCAACAGGTTTGTTTGTTATACTAGCAGTCCATGGTGTTTTCAATATTCTTTTTGAATACCATGATTTAAATGCATCAATTCCTTTATAGTCTTTCTTATTCATTGTACAACTTTCACATTCATATGAGGCTACTTAAAATATTATGGCTTAGGTCTGGTGCACCTTAGTCCTCAAACTGGTATCTTCACTCTGAACACTTTAAAGAGATCTTGTGCAGCAGATTTGCTTAATGCGATACATCGTTTGATTTCCTAACTGTGGTTCCCATGAATGTTGATAGGCGATCCAAAAAAAATGAAGTCTTTCACAACTTCAATCATTTCTACATAGATTATGATGTTCTTTACTATTGCAGTTGTGAGGATTTTTGTTTGATTTATTTTGATGTATAATCCATACTGAAGGCTGTGGTTTTTGATCATGAATCAGTATTTTAGGTCCTCTTTATTTTCAGCAGGCAAGGTTGTTTCATCTGAGTATCGCAGGTTGTTAATGAGTCCTCCAATCCTGATGCCACATTTTTCTTCATATAATCCAGCTTCTTGGATTATTTGCTCCGCATACAGATTGAGTCAATATGGTGAAAGAATACAATGCTAGTATATATCATTCCTGATTTTTAAACCATTCACTATCCCCGTGTTCTATTTGAATAACTGCCTCTTGGTCTACGTACTTCATCATAAAATTGGCATAACTAATATGTGCATGTGCCATAATTCAAGCCTAAGCAACATGACTTCAAAGTGTGTTCCATAAGGTTTATGTTGTACAGCTTTAGAATTGAAAATGTGGAATAACCGATACATCTTGAGCTGTCTCTGAACATTCTATGTCTATGAATGCAGCCTAAGATCATGTTAGCACTCTTGGCAGCTCCGTCACAATGTTACTGCAAATGAAGCATTCAGTAACCCAAACGTCTTTAAATCATTTTCTTTCCCATATGCCACTAGGCCACATTTTTTTTTCTGGTGTTTTTTAAGCTCTAAACACAGTATTTTACACTGTGTCTCTTGCAGTTTATTTTATTAGATTTAGAACATTATTCCAGACTATGTTAAATGCATTGTTGTTGTTGTTAAGTGCCGTCGAGTCGGATCCGACCCATAGCGAC
>NW_006408531.1:5616428-5618173 GCF_000296735.1 Chrysochloris asiatica | reverse complement strand
AATGTGAAAGGCAACTATTATAAGGTGAGGTTTGTTTAAAGTATCTAATGATTATGCAAGATTTTCTAAAACTTCTTATAATGAAATCAGAAATAAACTATTTTTCCAAGGAAAAGCTAGAAACCATGGGGCCCCTGCATGAAATACCCTTTGTGGCTTTGCCAACCAAGGGGACATTCATTGTCGCTTTGCTAAACAATGAACTTTTCATGCATAAGGCTTTTCGCTGTTCCATCCCTTGGCAGGATGGCGTCCGCCAAAACATATGAAGAAATATTCTTGATCATTATCCATTAGAGAAATGCAAATTAAAACAACAATGAGATGTCATCCTATACCAGCATTAACACCAAAGTTCAAAAAAACAGAAAACAACAAATGCTAATGAGGGTGTGAAGAGACTGCCTCCCCTCCTACATTTCTGATGGGACTGTAAACTGGTTCAACCAATGTGGAAAAAGGTATGGTGCATCATCAAAAAATTGGAAATGGAAATACCTTGTTCTTGTTGTTAATTGCCATCAAGTTGGTTCCAACCCATAATGACCCTGTATAGGGTTTCCAAGGAGTGGTTGCTGAGCTTGAACCACTGACTTTGTGGTTCAAACTGACTTTGCATTTCAGCAAATTAACCCACAGCACCACACCAGAACTCCAGAAATACCTTATGATCCAGCAACTCCTCTATTGGTATATATTCACAAAAAAATATGAGCTAAGAGATGAGTAGGCAAATGCACACCAATGTTCATCGCAGCACTATTCACAATAGCAAAAAGATGGAGACAGCCTAAGTGCTCATCAATGAAAGACAAACTTTGGTACATACACACAATGGAATATTGTGCAACCTTGAAGAATAACAATGAAGCTGCAAAACACAGCATAACATGGATGAAACTTGAGGACATGCAAAGTGAAAATAATCAGTAACAAAAGGACAAATGTTGCCTGAGACCTTTATTGTAAATGCTTAAGAAAATATTTCTATATTAAAAGAACAATTATTTGATGATTACCAGGGGTGGGAGGGAGGGAAGAATAATTTACAGGATAGGGTTAGACACATGATAGCTCGGGTGACAGGGAAGGCAATATACAAAGAGGGGAAAGGGGTAAATGAACAATGAAGATAGAGGAAGACTTACTGAGGTATTCATGAGCTAAATGGGATAGAGGTAAGTACTGATGTCTACAGAATCTTGGACCAACAATTCTCTGTGATATAGGAACTGAGACATAGTCTGAAAGTAAAGAAGGGGGAAAATGTTTAGTGTCTTGACTGTCTTGTGAATATCGGATTCCCCTACCTACTATTGTAAAATACACGCTTAAGTGTAGTAGAAATGAATATTGGGAAATGTGATTATAGAAAGCTTGTAAGCCCATCTTCAGCCTATAATTGATTGGATTGGCTAAAAAGGGAATTCTAATTTTCCCAGGGAAATAGGCTTTTTGTTAAGCCTGTGTGGAGAATGGGAATCCTGAGCCCCACCCAGAACCTGCTGAGGTGGGACATTCCCCTTGAAAAGACATGCAGACCAACCCAGAATGGCTAGAAGAACAGAAAATATTTTTTGAAAGAAAGACCAGAGGAAAAATGCAGACTGTTTGGATGTTAAAATATCAAGCAAGCTGTTTGTCTGGAAACTATCAAGGCAAGAAAAGTCAGATCAGCAAGGAAAACACCTGTTACAATAATCAGTCAGTCACAATCAGGCCCGCCATTTTAGGCTGTACCTTCC
>NW_006408531.1:5613446-5615242 GCF_000296735.1 Chrysochloris asiatica | reverse complement strand
AGTCAGCAGTTTGAAACTACCCACTGTTCCACAGGAGAAAGATGAGGTTTTCTACTCCCATAAAGATTTACAGCTTCAGAAACCCTGTACAGGGTTGCTATGAGTCAGAACCTACTCCACCACGGCACATTACCACCACCACCACCGTAAAGGCATGAAGTGGCTGACTTACAAGCTTTAAGTAGTGTCCTTAGTTTCAGAATTAGATGGATAAGGTAGAATCCCTACTAAATAGTTCTCTTTTCCACATGGATCTGGTAAAAGGGGATGGGGAATGATGATGATAAGATTTTATGATTCAATTGTGAGAAATTTTTTATCAGGATTAATCGTGATTGTTCCATCTGTAATTGTAGAAGATGTATAACTAAAAGGGAGAAGTAGTCAATCTTTCATTTCAAGAAGAGAGGACCCCAGGTCCATAAAGAAGAAAGAGCATGAATGGAGCATGAGATCCTACCCAGAAAAGTGGTGACAGCAAAGATGGTGGCAGAGGTGACGGCACAGAGAGAAAGAGCAGCTGAGGACTCTAGTCTCATGGACTGAGAAAAGCTGTATGCCTATGGGAAGGGTGTTGGCTTGTAAAATGTGCCCTTTGGACGTTTACATGAATATCTATTTTTTGTTTTGTATGTGTACATCAAATATTTTTGGTTTGTTCATTTGTGAAAAATAAGATGTAAAAGGGAAGCACCAGGATGGAAGCAGGCTAACTGTTGTTGCAGGAAGGGGAATGTAATCATTGAGATGAAACAAAGTGTATGATTGGTTGAAATTAAAGTTAATGATCTTGTCTGTTTGCTTTCATGCAAGTCATATAAAAAGTAGAAAAAAATGAATCATGTCTTTCACTTTTAAACTATATAATTTTATCAACAGTGACAAAATTAAAACAATTGTATTTTGATGTTAAATTCACTAGAAATCTTTGTCCCCCTTCAAATCCACTGGTGGCTTTTCAGCCCTTTGACATCAACAAATAAATAAATGTTTTAACAATTCTATTTGCATACATCATTTTCTTAATTCTTGGACACGTTCTTATTCTTCAAGTGCTATGGTAAACCCAGCCATGCAACTTGAGAGCATTTTGAAAATTTACAAAATATTAAGTTATTCAATAATGGATTATTTGCAATGGTCCACATGTTAGATACTGAATGCATTTCTGAAACATTCTCTAGCCAATTACAGCATTCTGTGAGCTGGGCTCACCTGACCCTAACTATGGTCCTTTCGATCTACTCATATACATACAAAAGTTGGATAATGAAATGGGAAAATAAACTATGAATTGAAAGAATTTTATTATTGGGAAAGAATATTGAATATACAGTGGGCATATCAGTCTCAGAACATATCAGTCTCGAAAAAAGAACTGCCAGATTGTTCCTATGTTCCTTATACCTTATAAGCAAGGATAGTGAGACTTCTTGCTTGCTGTCTTAGGCTGGTTTGTCTAGATAAGCAAGACCCATAACAAGTCTGTACAGTGTTTACAAGTAGCAGCTGGTGAGCTTGAACCACCAACCTTGCAGTCCAAAATGACTTTGCAGTACATCACATTAACCCACAGCGCCACACTATATATATAGTGGAGGTTATGCACTGTGGTCAAAATGGATGTCAGAAGAGACACTGAAACTTGCTTTTCAGTGTAGAGATGCTAAAGCAAATGGAAGAAATGAGGAGGTACAAGAGCTTAACAGAAAATTTCAAAGATCAGCTCAAGAAGATAAAGCCAAATATTACAACAAAATGTGCAAAGATCTGGAATCAGAAAACCAAAAAGGAAG
>NW_006408531.1:5612069-5613058 GCF_000296735.1 Chrysochloris asiatica | reverse complement strand
CTCATCTCTGCCAAGAAATTGGAAGACAACTATTCTGCCCACTGATTGGAAGATATCCATATTTATGCCCATTTCAAAGAGAGGTGGCCCAACGGAATGCAGATCATAGGACAATATCTTTGATATTCCATGCAAGTAGTTTTACTAAAGGTAATACAGAAATGGCTGCCAGGATACATTGACAGAGAACTTCCAGAAGTTCAAGCCAGATTCAGAAGAGGATGTGGAACGAGGGATATCATTGCTGATGTCCAATGGATCTTGGCCAAAAGCAGAGAATCCAGAAAGTTGTGCTTTATTGACTATGCAAAGGCTTTCGATTGTGTGGATCATGACAAGCTATGGACAACATTGTGAAGTATGACTATTCCGGAACACTTAATTGTGCTCATGATAAATCTGTACATAGATTAAGAGGCAGTTATTCAAACAGAACATGGGAACTCTGAATGGTTTAAAATTCATAAAGGTGTGCGACATGATTATATTCTTACATCATACTTATTCAACATGTATGCTGAGCAAATAATCTGAGAAAATGGGTTCTATGAAGAAAAACGTAGCATCAGGATTAGAGGAAGACTCATTAACAACCTGCGATATGCAGATGAAATAACCTTGCTTGCTGAGTGTGAAGAATACTTAAAATATTTAATGATGAAGATCAAACAGCACAGTCTTCGGTATGGGTTACATCTCAATGTAAAGAAAGCAAAAATCCTCACCACTGGACCAATAAACAACTTTCTTATCAACGGAGAAAATATTGAAATTGTCAAGGACTTCATTCTTCTTGGATCATCTATCAACACTCATGGACGCAGCAGTCAAGAAATCAGATGACACATTCCATTAGGCAAATCTACTGCAAGAGCAAATCTGTGTTCAAGAGCAAAGATGTCAGCTTGAGGAATAAGGTGCACCTGATCCAAGCCATGGTATTTTCAATAACCTCATATGCATGCAGAAGCTGGACAGTGAATAAGGAA
>NW_006408531.1:5602294-5611579 GCF_000296735.1 Chrysochloris asiatica | reverse complement strand
GGGAGATAGATGAGGCTTTCTGCTCCCATAAAGATTTACAGCCTTGGAAACCCTGTTCAGGGTCGCTATGGGTCAGAACCGACTCGACAGCTCTTAACAACAACAACAATGATAATGAAGTACTGGTGTGGTGCTGTGGGTTAATGTGCTAGGCTGCAAAGTCAATTTGAACTGCAAGGTTGGTGGTTCAAGCTCTCCTGTCGCTTCTTGGAAACCCTCTAAAGGGTAGCTATGGGTCGGAACACACTCGAAGGTACTTTAACAACAGCAACAACAATGATAACAACAATGTGCTGTGGAGTTGGTTCTGACTCATAAAACCCAGGTGGCCACCAGTAAGCATAAGGCTTTCCAGTTCCCTTTAACTTTCAGTCCTAAAAGGGTGTTTTCTCTGATGAGTGGACTTGCCTTATTTTGATGCCTTTGAAACTCTAAAAGTTAAACTATCAGGGGTTTTTTGTTAGTTTGTTTTCAGTCATGAATCTCTTGTTCTCCTAGCAGTTCTAGCTTGGTCGGCATCCCTTTTCAAATGCAAATTTACCAACTCTTAAATTTCAGGGTGGGCCTCAGGATTCCACTTTAGGTCCTATACTCTACAGAGACTTAACCCTAAAAGTCTGTTGTTGTTTTTCTGGGCAAATTCTAGCTCTGCTTTCAGCAAATCCAGTCAAGTATAGGCTGAAGGCAAGCTTACAAATGCTCTGTCATCATAATTCCCAATATTCCTATTACACATGAATATTTTACAATAATAGGCAGGAGAGACCAATAGCCATAAGGCAATAAAAAACATAAGCCTTTTAATACATTCATGTACAATCTCTTGTTCTCCATTGGACTAACCCCACTCATATGCATATGGCTTTGGGCCTCTGGCAGGGTATATCCCAGGCCCCCCTCCACCCATCATAACCAGGCAATTCCAGAAGCCATGTCTCCTCCCTCCACTTAAGCTCTCTTCTCCAATTAAGCATATTATCCCTTGCCCCTTCATTCTTTTTCTTCTAAAGCTTCTACTTTCATGGATCTAGAGTCACTGCAACGAACCCTGCTCCAGACACCAACTGCGAAACTGTGGGCAGTATCTGACTTCCTGACACCACAAGGAGAAAAGAGGACCAAACTCAAAATTAGCCCTAGGATGTTTCAATGAAGGTGCAATCAGTCATGTCTCCACCCTATATTGGTGCCTTTAAAATTACTCAAGAGTTGAATATCAGTTTAGAAAACTTATCTTTGTGATTTTGTTTCTCTAGAATCCCACTCTGTCAGTACCATATGTCTTAGACCCATTTTTCAAGTGGAGCAAGACCAGTGACTATCTACCTATCTATCTACCTATCTATCTATCTATCTATCTATCTATCTATCTATCTATCTAATCTATCTATCTATCTATCTACTTATCTATCCATATATGTGTATATATATAGAGAGAAGAGTTTACCATCAAGGAAATGACTTTGAGTTGCAGAAGAAAGAGTCTTTCCCACGTGCCCATTATATTGGGAGAAGGCCACAGTCCCAAGGAAACATCCTTTTAATTTAATAACTACTCATAGTCACTCATCCTAGAGTTAACTACACCTGTGTTAGGTTTCATGACCATGAGAATAAATATATCTTAACTGCTAAACTTCTGGAAATCCTGGTCTAGTCAAGTTTATACAGAACTGCAACCATTACACTTGGTTTGGACACATCATCAGCACATACTAGAAGAAGTTATCATCTTTCTTAAAGCAAAGGGTCAACCAAAATGAGAGATAGCCTCAGTAAAATGACCAATGGGCTCAAAAAATCATGGAGATGACACATAATTGGGCAATGTTTTGTTCTTTTATATAGCAGGACACCTTGACTGGAGGGGACTCATGAACATCTAGCAACAACAGCCTAATCCCAAAACAAACAACCCTAAATCAAATATTGAAAACAGAATTAAGGCATGTGTTGTTGTTATATAATTTCAGCACAATATCTTGAAATATATTTTCCCAGCCAGAAACATGTGAAGATTATTTTGGCTCTCCTGACCCAACAAATATGCAAATTTGAAGGAGAAACGTAGTTATCTTTTAAGTCATAGTGATTATTTTTGGTTTTCACTGATTTTAATAGGATAGATCAGTGTGGGATTTTTACACTGTGCTACAAACAGCTTCAGGAAAACATATGTTATTATTAGCTTCATCTGCAATTATAATTTCAAAGCCATGCTTTACCAGAGTGGGAAAAAAAGCCAAGGAAAATAGAATCCATAAATGAGAGGCAACCTGGTGTACATTTTTATGCCAAATATTTATTCAGTCCACTAGATTCTGTTAGCTTCTTCCTATTAGTGTGTATAATTCCATTTCCTTCATATGCCCTTTATGAATGAAATAAGTAATTGTTTTGAAGGTATTTTAAATTTAGGGAATTTTTAAAAATTTAAGTTAGGAAACTCCATTTATAAAAACTAATATGCATATTTGAATATTAATCAATTAATTTTTTTTCCCTAGGTTTTCTCATTTTCTTAAACCTTCAATTGAATCTGTTTATTGATGCTATCCCCAATTATAATACTGAGGAAGTTCCTTCATAAACTAGTTATTCTTGGTTAGTTGCTAATGAATGACTCTTGTGAAACTCTATTATGATACTTGCTAATCAAACACTTGGTAATGAAAGACACAGGGCCTCTAGTCCACAGCAGGGATCTTTACCCCTGGTTAATTCATTGTTTGCAAAGTAGACACTTGACAGTGGTAATCATTCTACCACTTAGTTCTAGCATGAGAAATACAACTGCCCAAATACATTGTTGTTGTTGCTGTTGTTAAGTGCCATCAAGTCGTTTCAAATCCTTAGCGACCCTGTATAGGATTTCCAAGGAGCAGCTGGTGAGCTTAAACCATGGACCTTGCAGTGCCACAACAGGATGTCCTAAATGTCCTGTATAATCTGACTTTGACTTAAGTCCCTAGCTTCATTTCATACCAGTATCTAAAGTTTCAGGACTGAGATGTGCCTTACCCAAACCATTGTATTTTCAATAACCTCGTATGAATGTGAAAGCTGGACAATGAATCAAGAAGACCGTAGAATTGATGTATTTGAGTTATGGAATTGGAGGAGAATATTGAAAATACTATGGACTGTTAAAAGAACAAGCAAATCTGTGTTGGATGAAGTATAGCCAGAATGCTCCTTAGAAGCCAGGATAGCCAGACTTCATCTCTCATACTTTGGACATAACAGGAGGGACAGTCTCTGGAGAAGGACATAATGCTTGGTAAAGTGGAGGGTCAGTGAAAAAGAGGAAAAACCCCAATGAGATGGATTAGCACAGTGGCAGCAGCTATGGGCTGGAGTGTAGCAATGATTGTTATACTGGTACAGAACTGGGCAGTGTTTCGTTCTGCTGTACATAAGGTTAGTAGGAATCTGTACCAACTCAACGGCACCTAACAACTAGAACAATTAGTAGAAGTCCTGGTGTGGGGTTGTAGGATAAGCACTTGACCACAAGGTTGGCAGTTCAAACTCGCCAACCACCTCTCAGAAACCCTATGCAGGGTCATTATGGGCCAGAACCAACTGGAGGGCACTTAACAACAGCAGCATCAACAATTAATAGAAGAGAGACAACTGGTTTACAGTAATGGAAGACCACTGAAAAAATTAAGATTTAGACTATGGATAGACTAGGCCTTCTTGAGTGTTAGGAGTATGGTTGGGTTATGGGTTAATGTTAGGGTTATAGGAGGAGATTGGGTTAGATCTAGAAACAGGATTTTATCTAGGTTTAGGGTCATAGTTGTTGTTGCTAATATTGTTAGATTCCATCAAGTCAGTTCCGACTCATAGAGACCTATGCACAAGAAAAAGAAACACTGCCTGATCCTGTATAATCCTCACAGTTGTTAGCTTTAAACCCATTGCTGCTGCTACTGTATCAATCTATCTCATTGTGGGTCTTCCTCGTTTTCACTGACGCTCCACTCTACCAAGAGTAATGTCCTTCTATAGGGATTGGTCACTCCTGATAATATGTTTGAAGTTTAAAGACACAGTTTTGGCATCCTGGCTTATAAGGAGCATTCTGCTTCCAACACAAACTTGTTTGTTCTTTTGTCATCCCATGTTACTTTTAATATTCTTCTCCAACACCATAATTCAAGTGCATAAATTGTTCTACTGTCTTCCTTAATAATTGTCCAACTTTCACGTGCATATGAAGCAACTAAAAATACCATGGCAGGGGTCAAATTCACCTTAGTGTAAAGCTAAAATCTTTGCTCTTCATCATTTTAAAGAGGTCTTGCACAGGGTATTTGGATAATGCAATATGTCACTTGATTTCTTGACTACTGTTTCCATGAATATTGATTGTGTGTTTTAGCAAAATGAAATCTTTGACTACTTCATTCTTTTCTCCATTTATCATGATGTTACTTATTAATCTCATTATGAGGATTTTTGTTTTCTTTACATTGGCATGCAAAGCATACTGAAGGCTGTAGTCATTCATCGTAATCAGTAAGTAGTTTAACTTCTCTTCGCTTCCAGTAAGTAAGGTCGTATAATCTACGTATTGAAGGGTGATAATGAGTCTTGCTCCAACCTTCGTGCCACATTCTTTTCATATAATCCGTTGTCTTGGATTATTTGCTCAGTATACAGATTGAATACATAGGGTTAAAGGATATAAATGTTTCCTGATTGTAAAACATTCAGTATCCCTTTGCTGTGCTTGAACGACTGCCTCTTGGTCTACGTACAAGTTCTTCAAGAGCACAATTAGGAGTTCTAGAATACCCATTGTTCACATGTTGTTCATGGTGCACACACTCAAAAATTTGTGTTTAGTCAATAAAGCATAAGTGAAGATCTGATATTCTATGTTTACAGCCAACATCCACCTGATATTAATATTAATAACCCTAGTTCTACATCCTGTTCTTATTCTGGCTTGAATTTCTGACAGTTTCCTGTTGATGCACTTTTGTAACCATTTTTTAATGATCTTCATCACAATTTTGTTTGTGTGTCATATTAATGATATTGTTCAAAGATCCCTGCATTCTGTTGGGTTAGCTCTCTGTAATGGGCAAAAATATAGATCTCTTCCAATCAGATGATCAGGTATCTGTTTTCAAAATGGAGTAAACCCTTTGGGACATCATGCTTTCTAAAGGAGGGTCAGAGAAAAGGAGGAAAGCACTAATGAGATAGATTGGCACAGTGGCAGCAGGAATGGACTCAAGCAAAGCAATCGTTGTGAGGTTGGTACAGGATGGGGTAGTGTTTCATTCTGTTGTACTTAGGGTCTCTATGAGTCAGTACAGACTCAATGACACCTAACAATACTCTGAGGAAGTCCAAGCTACCTACCTGGGGAAGTTTAATGCTGTGAGAGAAGTGTTTGTCCAGTGCCCAGTTGTTCAAACTATCCCAGCTAAAGTATCAGACATATGAATGAATACACTGTGCTTTATATGAAGTCAGTTGGATGTTAAGTTCCACTAAACTTTATATGAATTCAACCCTGTTACAAATTGAATTGTATCCCCCAAAATGTATTAAATCTCATCTCCTATATCTGTGGTTGAAGTATTGGTGTGGTGCCATAGAATAAGCACTAGAATAAGTTACCTGCAAGGTCGGCAGTTCAAACACACCAGCTAGCTACTCCTTGTATTTCCTATTCAGGGTCACTATGAGTCAAAATCGTGTCAACAGCACTTAACAACAATATACCTGTAATTATAATCCCACTTGGGAATAGGGTTTCTTACATTATGAAAAAGTATTATTGCAGGTTGTGTTTAAAGTCAATCTTTTTTGAGATTTAAAAGAGATTAAATAAGCAATCAAGCATGCCTAGATGAGGGAAGAGAAATGCCAAGTCATATGACAATCAAACAGGAGCAAAAGATATTAGGACCTTCCTCCAGAGCCATAGACAGAGAAGGTCTCTAGAGCTAGTGCACCAAATTAGAACTTCTAGTCTCCTGAACTGTGAGCAATAAATGTGTTTGCTAAAGCCACCCATTTGTAGGATTTCTGTGGAATCCCAGTGTGGAACTTGTAGGATAAGCACTCAACCGCAAGGTTGGTTTGAACTGCATGGTCGGTGGTTCAAATTTACCAGCTGCTCCTTTGAAACCTTATATAGGGTCGCTATGAGCTGCAATCTATTCAATGGTACTTAACAACAACAAAATATACTAAAACAAGTACCAAGTTGATATTGTTACAACCACATGAAAGACCTCAAGTAAGAACCATCCACTTGAACCTAGTCAGCCACACAAGCATGAAAGGTCATTTTAATGCTCATTTTAAATGATCATTTTAAGCCATTATGTTTTGGCGTGCTTTGTAACTCTGCAACATGTGATCAAGATATTTTTTCTCTAAGTGAGATGGAAAGTCATTGGAAGATCCTAATCAAAGGAAGGTCAGATTTTCAAAGAACCACTCATTTATGCTATGCTGTAAAAAGTTGTAGGAGGTGAGGGCAAAAGCAGGAAGACTGTTTAGAAAAGACTGTTTATTGTTCTCTGTATTTCTTAAAACAGTTGTTGTTAAGTGCCATCTAGTCAGTTCCAACCCATAGCAACCCTGTATAGGGTTTCCAAGGAGCAACTAGTGAGCTTGAACCGGTGACCTGTGGTTCAAACTGACTTTTCAGTCCAACAAGTTAGCCCACATCAGCACACCAGGACTCCCTCGTATAACAATAATCATAGTTCTACTTTAATAGTTTATTTTGCAAGTGATTAATATACTTATTTCTGTGAAACTATTTATTGACTTTATGAAAACATGGGCATGTTATTGCTATTGTTGTTAAATGATGTCAAGTTAGTTCCGACCCATAGCAACCCTGTATACAGTTCCTAAGGAATTGCTAGTGAATTTGAACCTCCAACCTTACAGTTCAAATCACTTTGTGGTCCAGTGCATTAACCCATAGCACCACACCTCTTGTTAATTTATGACTATTTAAGATCTTATAGGTGCTTCGTAGGAGTCCTGGTGTGGCGCTGTGGACTAATGTGTCAGACTGCAAAGTCATTTGAACTGCAAGGTCGGTGGTTCAAGCTCACCAGCCGCTCCTTGGAAGCCCTACACAAGGTTGCTATGGGTCAGAATTGACTCGATGGCACTTAACAACAATAACAGGTACTTAATAAGAATTTATTGAATGAATAGATGAATGAATGAACAAATGAAAGTTTTAGATTCCCAATTTCATACTTTGTGGATGTTTTCCATGTACTAAGTTCCTATTTTCATTTTCTAGTTTTCTTTTCTACTTTTAAGTGTAATGCCCTGTTTCAGAAGTATTTTTTAATATACACAAATACTGCAAGACAATTATATTCAATCATTGACTGAAAATTTAAATATAGAATAAATGTTAATATTTTAAAAATTCAAAGGTGAATATGATAGGAAATGAGACAAGACAAACAAATGCACTGAAATATATATTATTTTCTCATGAAAAAGTTTAATGCAAACATACTAATATATTTTGTTTATTAGTTTGCAGAGTGGAACTGAACAAGGATGAAATAATTCAAAAAATCAAATAGATCTTATCTTTGGAAACATAGCAAAAGAAAAAACTGACCTCAGATTATAGATAAAGAAACACTACTAAGAAAATATTGAAAACTCAGGAAAATTAACTGTTCATAATCCCATACTATTAGACATAAGATTTATTATCTTAACCATAATTTGGGTTTTATTTTAAATTAAGTATAAATGTGTCATTTTATTACAGGTGGTATTGGAATTCATTCCTTAATGAGATCAGTATAAACAGAGAAGACATAGGAAAAACAAAGATTGAAACAGTGTTCAATTGGCCATTATTATTCATCAATAAGTCTGCTCTAATCACATGTTTACCATTCTCAAAGACAATAATATATGGTAACAGCAAACCCACCAACATTTCAAACAATCTTGAGAACTCAAAATATAGAATAATGCTTCTATGATACATGTTTGCTTAAAGGTTGCCACCTGAGGGATAGATATCGGGGAAATTGCCACCTCAAGCATACCATTGCTGCCTGCTCTCTTCTACTTACTACTGTCTTGAGTTGAAGAACTTCTAGAGAGTTCTAGCAGGGACTCAAGCAGGGGAGGGGAAACTTTTTTTCTGCCAAGGGCCATTTGGATATTTATATTAATCACAGGCTATACAAAATTATCAATTTAAAAATGAGCCTGCTTTAACTGGATGGCTAGAACTGTAATTGCCTTGGCAGGGCCAGCCCAAATGATTTATCAAGCCTTATGCAGGAGTCCTGGTGTGGCGCTGTGGGCTAATGCATCAGTCTGCAAAGTCATTTGAACTGCAAGGTTGATGGTTCAAGCTCACCAGCTGCTACTTGGAAATCCTATACAGTGTCACTATGGGTCGGAATCTACTCGATGGCATTTAACAATAACAATACAGTCACCAAGCCAGACGCTCCCCACCTCTGTGGGTACTGGAGATCTTGAGCTTACCTAGTCAAGGTAAAGGTCTTTCTCAGACTGCTGGCACCCTCTCTGACCATGCCTATGACTGAGAGCACTTTCTGAAGAATTAGTATACTCCTGAAAATGTCCTCAACCAATCTGTTGCTTTATAAATATCCCTGCTTTCTCACTTCTGAGATGTCACCAAAAAAACACGTCCACTGCCATGAAATTGAGTCTGACTCATAATAACACTATGGGACAGAGTTAACTGTTTCATTAATCTTTATGTCAGCAGACTGCCACATCTTTTTCCTGTGGAATGACTGGTGGGTTCCAACCATCAACTTTTCATTTAGCTGCCTGATGCTTAACTCACTATACCACAAGGGCTTCAGAAATATGTTATTACTTCTAGGTTTTGTCGAATTGACTCCAACCTAGAGTGAGCCCAGGCACAATAAAAAAAAAAAACACTTACTGGTCTTATACCATCCTCAAAATTGTTATAATTAAGCCCACTGTTTGAGAGGCTGACTCATTCCATCTCATGGGAGGTTTTCCTCTTTTTCAGTGAGCCACTTCATTACTGAGACTATGATGTCCTTTTCAGGGACTGGTGGGTTCTAATAACATGTCTAACATTCATCAGACAAAATCTTACCTGTTGAACTTTTATAGAACATTTTGACGATACTTTTTCAAGACAGATTTATTTGTTCTTGGTACTTTTGAAATTTTTCACCAACACCATAATTAAATTGCAATTAAAATGCAACAATTCTGCTCTTTATTCACTGTCCAGCT
>NW_006408531.1:5598343-5601916 GCF_000296735.1 Chrysochloris asiatica | reverse complement strand
GATTTGTAACCACTACGCTACCAGAGCTCCTTAGGCAATTTAAAATATTTTAGCTGGTTCATGGGCACCTTGGTTCACAAAGTGACATCTTTGGTCTTAAAAACGTTAAAGAGATCATTTGCAAGAAATTTGACCAGTGCAATTCACTATTTGATTTCCTGACTTCTGCTTCCATAAGTCTGGATTTAAGTAAAATAAAATCTGTGAAAACATCAATCTTTTCTTCATTTGCCATGATGTGTTTTGTTGGGCAATTTGTGAGAAATTTTGTTTTCTTTACATTGAGTTATAATCCACTCAAAGATGCATTATTTGATTTTCATCAAGTGTTTCAAGTCCTCTTTGTCGTCAGCAGGCATGGTGATGTCTTCTGTATATCACAGGTTGTTAAAGAGCCTTTCTTTAACATTCTTGCAACATTTTTTATGTAGTCCAGCTTCTTGGTTTATTTGCTCAACATACAGGAAGAATGTGTGCCAAGGTTGCATTCTTTCACCATACTTATTCGATCTGTACGCTGAGCAAATAATCCAGGAAACTGAATTATAAGAAGAATATGGCATCAGAATTGGAGGAGAACTCATTAACAACCTGTGATACGCAGATGATACAACCTTGCTTGCTGAAAGCAAAGAGCACTTAAAATACTTGCTGATGAATATCAAAGACCACAGTCTTCACTATGGGTTGCACCTCAACATAAAGAAAACAAAAATTCTCACCACTGAACCAATAAGCAACATCCATATAAATGGAAAAAGATTAAAATTGTTAAAGACTTCATTTTGTTCGAATCAACCATCAACACTTATGGAAGCAGCAGTCAAGAAATCAAGCAATGCATTGCATTAAGCAACTCTGCTGTACAAGAGCTCTTTAAAGTGTTGAAGAGCAAAGGTGTCAGTTTGAAGACTACGGTACACCTGACCCAAGTCCTGTTTATTTTCAATAACTCCATATGCATTTGAAAGTTGGGCTATAAACTTCATATGCATTTGAAAGTTGGGCTATAAAGAAGACTACAGAAGAATTGATGCACTTGATTTATGGTGTTGGAGGAAAGTATTAAAAGTCCCAAGGACTGACAGAAAAATAAACAAATCTATGTTGGAAGAAGTATAGACAGAATGGTCCTTAGAAGCCAGTATGGTGAGACTTCATCTCTTATACTTCAGACATGGTATCAAGAGGGACCAGTCCCTGGAGAAGGATTTCTTAGTTGGTAATGTGAAGAATCTACAGAAAAGAGAAAGACCCCCAATGAGATGGATTGGCACAGTGGCAGCAGCAATGGGCTCAAGTGTAACAGCAATTGTAAGGATGGTGTAGGACCAGTCAGTGGTTCTATCTTCTGTACATAAAGCCACTATAAGTTAGACCTGACTCAATGGCATCTAACAGCAATAACATTAGGCATTAGTGAGCTGAAATGGAATGATATTGGCCATATTGAATTAGACAATCTTATAGCTTATTATGCTGTAACTGTCAAAATGAAGAAGAATGGTATCAAGGGTAGACTGGGGAACAGACCATCAATTGCTCATATGCAAGTTCAGGCTGGAGTAGATGAAAATTAAAACAAGCATATGAAAGCCAAAATATGACCTTGAATATATCCCACTTGAATTTAGAAACCAACTCCAGAACAGATTGGATGTATGAGACACTAATGATGGAAGAAGACCAGAAGAGTTATGTGATGGAATGATAATACCTGAAGAATGCATACGGTTACTGTGGTACTTTGAATTTACTTGATATGGTGTTTCTATCCAAAGTCTTCTTAATTCTCACTAAGTGATTGGGTGGAACCATGCAATAAGGTATATAGGACTTTAAGGTTGGGATTGCTTCATTTTACACTACAGCTAAGTTTAAAAGGAGTTATCTCAGAAGCAGAATTGGATGATCCCAAGACAATCAAGAAAGAAGATCATGAGTGACAGGTGAGATCCGTACCTATAGAAAAAGCGGTGGCAACTGAACTGCCAGAAATTTCCAGCAGGATTCATGAGGACATAGAACTACAGATACCATTGCTGATGTCAGATGAATAGATGGATTTTGGCTGAAAGCAAATACCAGAAAGATGTCTACTTGTGCTTTCCTGACTATGCAAAGGCTCTCAACTTCATGGATCATAATAAAATATGGACAATATTGTGAAAAATGAGTATTCCAGAACACCTAATTGTACTCACAAGGAACAGTACAGAAACCAAGAGGCAGTCATTGTAAAAAAAATAAAAAAGGTTTTAAAATCAGAATGGTTTAAATTCAGAAAAGTTGTGTGCCAGGGTTGTATCATTTCACCATACTTATTTAGTCTGGATGCTGAGCAAATAATCCAAGCTGAATTATACAAAGAAGAATGTGGCACTAGGATTGAAGGAAGACTCATTAACAACCTGTGATATGAATATGATATCATTTTACTTACTGTAAGTAGAGAAGACTTTACTTAGTGATGAAGATCAAAGACTACAGCCTAAGTATGGATTGCACTTCAATGTAAAAAACAAAACAAAATTAAAATTGTCTAATACTTTATTTTGCTTGGATTCACATCAACACTCATAGAAGCAGCAGTCAAGAAATCAAATGATACATTGCATTAGAAGCATCTGCTGGAACAGACCTCTTTAACATGTTAAAGAGCAAACATATCAGTTTGAGCACTAAGGTGTTCCTGACCTCAATCATGGAATATTCATGCATCATATGCAATGTGAAAGTTGCTCAACAATTAAGGAAAATGAATAGAAGAGTAACACATGTGAATTACAGTCTTGGAGAAGCATATTGAAAGCACCATGAACTTCCAGAAGATCAAATAAATGTGTCTTGGAAAACGTGCAGTTAGAATGCTCCTTAGAAGCCAGAAGGGGTATATGTTGTATCTCATGCTTTGGGCACATATCAGGAAGGACCAGTTCCTGGGGATACATATTGTTGTTGTTAAGAGCCATAGAGTTAATTTCGACTTATAGCAACTCTGATAGGGGTTCCAAGTAGCATCTGGTGGGTTTGAACTGCCGAATTTATGGTTCATAGTTCCGTGCTGATCCACTGCACTAGAGTCAGAACTGACTTCACAGCATCTAATGTGTGCCTTTCTGGTTTTATCTTCTGTCAGCCAAGATCCACCTGATCTCAGTGCTGTTGTACCTCATCCCACATCTTCTTCTGGATCAGGCTTGAATATTTGGGAGCTCCCTGCCAATGCACTCTTGCAACTGCTTCTTAAATTATCTTCAGCAAAATTTTACTCTGTGTGATATTAATAATATAATTTGATCATTTTTGCATTCTGTTGGGTCACCTTCTTTGCGCTGGGCACTGGATCCCTTCCAGTCAGTATTTCAGGTCTTTTGAATTCCTTGGCATAGACGAGTGAGTGTTTCCAGCACTGCAACAGTTTGTTATAACATTTCCATTGAGCTTTAGTTTGTTCCTGGATTCTTGTTTTTCACTCAAACCTTGAGCGCAGTATGGATTTCTTCCTTCAATACCATCAATTCTTGATCACAGGCTACCTCTTGAAATGATTTAACAGTGACCAAAATCACA
>NW_006408531.1:5586134-5594383 GCF_000296735.1 Chrysochloris asiatica | reverse complement strand
AGAGGTTCCATGGGAGAAAAATGAGGCTTTCTGCTCCTGTAGAGAATTACAGCCTCAGAAACCCCGTACAAGTTCGTTATGAGTCAGAACTGACTCTACAGCACACCATCACCACCACATTAAAGAGCAAGTGTCAGAGTCATTTCTGATATTCACTTTGGTCTTTTATTTTTATTTTTATTTTGGTAAAGCTTTTATTGTTAATTGAGTAATAGTTTACATGGGAGAACATCAGTTTTGCGCTCAAGTTATTGTATTATGTTACACAGCAATGATTACAATCCCCTCCAATGCTATTTCTAGCTTATTTGATTGTTCCTGTAGAACTTTCCTGACTTCTTCCTTATTTTTCTCAACCCCTCCATTTAGCATTTGTATGCACTTCAATACCATTCTCCTTGTTCTTTATCAGACAGTTCCAAAGCCTGTGCTGCTTCCAATGGGAATTCTAGATCCACCTCTAGCACATTTATTTCAGCTACTCTATCTTGTTTCTGTTTCTGGAATTTTCAATAATTAGATGTAGATGTATTTTCAATAATTAGATAAATGTATGTTGGTGTATTATTAAGCCTTCTGTTTGCTTCCTGGTAGATGTGATCAGGAGATAGGTTTTCCTTTTCACTTCTATTACTCAACACAGAGTAATTTTAGCAAGTGTTGGCTGTTTATGCTGCTCTGGTATATAGTAGCTGGTATTGGCTCTTGTACTGATGGTGGGATTTTATATGGTGGGATTCTAGCTTGCCTATATGACCGCAATTGTTGTCTAATGTTGGATAATGTAGGTAGAGAAAGAGCACCCCCAAGTTAAGAGGGGGACAAAAAAGCATATGAGACACTAAACCTATAATCACCACATACACACACACACATATGCACACAAACTTGTAGCAAAATATGAGTAAAACTTTAACGCCCCTTTTTTGGCTTTTTGCCTTCAAGGCCGCCTAACTAATTTCAAGATGCTATGGTTGTTCCTTATGATGTAACTCAATATTTAGTTTTCCCTTTTTCCTCTCTCTCCTCTCCTAAAGCCCATTCAGGTGTTTCTCCTAGGGAGAAACAGCTCAGCGCTGACCAGAGCCATGTTGGAAGACCTTCCCACTTTAAGCTATTCCTGTTGACTTCTCCCTCTTCTTTGTTCCTGGGCCCAGTGGTCTTTGCTGAGCAGATCCATGCACATGCGTAGTAGAACCCTCTGAGTGATAACCCCTCTAGTCACCAGAATGGAGGTGCACAGACAGAGAAAGATATATGAATGGGAAAAAAAAATGTTCTCACCTTTATCATGGGTGATTGGTCAGACCTCTGTGATGGGAGCACTCTCTTGATCTCATATCTGCTCTTTCCTACTCAAGATGGCTGCACTGGGACCCGCCAGCAGCCGCAGATCAGAAAATACCACTTTTCTTACTTCTGCTACAGATCCCACTAGCAGTAAGCCTTCAATACTTATAAATATTTCTTTATATGTAGTCCAGAGTTCTGGGACCACCCCTTAAACCTGCTTCATCTGATATCCTGTGCTATTGCTAGTAGAAGTCTGTGCAGCACCCCTCCCTAATCTACCATCAAGCCCTGCCTTTAGTCTTTTGTGTCTTTCCTGTATTTTTAACAGCCTTCTGTTTTCTTCATGTATTATGTTCTTGATATCGTATCACAATTCTTCTGGGTTTTGGTTATTAGTGTCTAATGAATCAAATCTGGTGCTCAAATGGTCTGTATATTCTGGTGGGATGTACTACAGATCGTTTTTCTTGGGGGCTGTGGTGGGCTTGTTTTAACTTTATCTTCAACCTAAACTTGTATATGAGCAATTCCCTGTCTGTTCCACAGTCAACCCCTAACCGTATTTGGACTGATAGTATTGAGCTTTTCCATCAACTCTTTTAACAGATGCAGTCAGTTTGATTCTTGTGTATTCCATCTGGTGAGGTCCGTGTGTATAGTCACTATTTTGTTCTTGTAAAATGTGATTTGCAATGAAGAAATCATTAGGCTTGCAACATTCTTTCAAGTGATCTCTAGAATCCTTTCTTTCTCCAAGGATATATTTTCCAAATACAGATCCCTCCTCTTTCTTCCCAACATTCCCATTGCATTTACCAGGAATTATCATGTTTGATCATGAGGTTGGTGGAATTATTTAATTTCTTCAGGATTAACTTCAGTGTTCGGTCTATATATAATAGTTGTATTAACTTGTTTTCCTTGTATGCATGAAACCCTGGTCATTAGGCACTGGAAGGCTAATCGCAATGTTGGCAGTTTCTTGACAGAACGATGAGGCTTTCTGCTACCTTAAAGATTTATAGCCTCAGAAACCCTGCAAGGTCAACCATTCAAGCTCATCAGCCACTCCTTGGAAAACTTTTACAGGGTTGCTGTGGATCAGAACAACAACAATCACAACAATGCCTAAGATAGGGAGCACTGGTGGCTCTGTAGGATAAGCACTAGACTCTGAACCACAATGTTTGCAGTTTGAGTCCACAACCTGCTTCATGGGATAAAGATTTACAGCCTCATAAACCCTATACAGGGTCCAACAGAGTTTTAACTGACTCCATGATACTTAACAACAACAACAATGCCCAAGGTATTGATCTCTAGGTTTTCTGTTTCATTTTTGATGACTTTCAATTTACTTAAATTCATACTTTGTGCATTTAACTTTATCAGTGGAAGTTTGCAGCTGTTCTCATTTTGAGATGTGCTCCATCAGCAACTCAAGATCTCAAATATTTTGCTTCATTCCTATCATTCCAGTTGACTCTATTTTGAGGAGGCAGGTCTTCCTTAGTCATATTTTGAGTGCCTTATACTCTGAAGAGTTTAGTTTATGGCATTATATCAGTGTTTCACTGCTGTTCATAAGGTTTTCAGGGACTAATCCCTCAGAAGTGGACTGCCTATTCCTTAGTCATAATTTGCTCTTAAGGAGTCTTGGTATGGCGTTGTAGGTTAATGTGCCAGACTGCAAAGCCGTTTGAACTGCAAGTTCGGCAGTTCAAGTTTACCAGCTGCTCCTCGGAAACCCTATATAGGGTCTGTATGGGTTGGAACCGACTCAACGGCACTTCACAACAACAACAACAACCATGCGTGACCCTGGTAGCATTTGAAGCACTACTGGTATAGCTTTCAGCATCACAACCACATGCAAGCCACCACAGTAAAACAAACTGACAGACATACGGGGTTTGAGATAGAAGCATTCAAAAAATCTTTGCTGGGTGAGAAAGTGTGTGTGTAAGATTTTATCTTTGCTATGTCTATGTTTTCTGTGTCTCTCTACTCATTTCACCACACTCTTAAATCTGCCCTCTTCAGTTCCCTAAACTTTGAGGTTCAATGAAGCAGTGGGAACTCTGTTGGCATTTGTCCATTCTCTCCTTAATAATTAAGTGGAAGTTGGCAGTATTATTTATCCTAGTAATGCTAAAGGTATGTGTTATGTGTGATTTCATTTGCTGTCTTGTAGATTTGGTTTGCTTTCCCCAGTGAGGTCATATGGGAGAATTGAAAACTGATTGTAAACATTGTCCTTCAGACCTGTAAGTTCTCTTTGAGTTGTTGTTGTTGTTGTTAAGTGCCGTTGAGTCAGTTCCAACCCACAGCAACCCAGTATAGGGTTTCCAAGGAGCAGCTGGTGAGCTTGAACTGCCGACCTTGCAATTCAAATGGCTTTGCAGTCTGGTGCATTAACCCACAGCGCCACACCAGATCTCTATATTTCTACATTTACACGTCTCTGCAAACTGCACAAGAGAAGAGAGAAACTTTACAATTATTTTGTTCTTTTGTTAAATATTTAAGAATGTATATTGTTCTTAGAACTACAACTTTAAAAGGTATTTTATAGAGTTTTTTAAATAGCAAAGTGCATTAAAGAAAATTTGTATATTTCCCTTTGACAATATTTATACGTTATATATTCTAAACATAACAATAGATTTGATTTGACTGGCCTTTTACAAATATTTCTATGAATATCATAGAAGACAATATAAAATATAAACTAACCTAATTTCTTATTTTGTTACTTGTAAGAATGTCATCTTATCTTGAATTTTTAAAGCATGACTCAAGAGAAAGTAGCTTATCAGCAGCCTCAACTGGTTTCCTATATTGTCTATTGAGAATTGAGTCTAATTAAAACAAAGTCTGAGTATGCTTTCATTTAATATCATTGTGCAAATATTTGCTTCCACATAATACAAATAGGGAATCCATGAAAAATATGACTCACCAAGCAATTAATTATATACTCCATTGTGATGACTTCTGTATTGTTATTAAAAACTGATGAGCTACATCCTAATCCCAGCTCTGATGTTTAACAGCTATATGATTTGGATGAGTTACCAACTTTCTAAGAGATTCAGTTTCCTCATTTGTAAAACTGTCAATATCATTTCTACAATTTTTTTTTTTTTGAGAAATAAATATAGTAATATAAGTACAAGCCTTTTGCATGCTGACTTATGGAAGGTCTTTAACAAATATACAATTTTGTCCCCCTGGTGTGACGCTGTGGGTTAATGTGCCAGACTACAATGCCATTTGAACTGCAAGGTCAGCAGTTCAAGTTCACCAGTAGCTCCTTGGAAACCCTATACAGGGTCGCTATGGGTTGAGCTGACTTGACAGCACTAAACAACTTAACAACAACTACTTGTCTTATCGGGCCATGAACCACAAGGTCAGCAGTTCGAAACTACCATCTGTTCTGCGCTAGGAAGATGAGGCTTTCTGTTCCCGTAAAGATTTACAGCCTCGGAAACCCTGTACAGGGTCGCTATGAGTAGGAACCAACTTCACGGCACTTAACAACTTGCCTTATTATCACAATTCCTTCTCATTTTCTTTCTTAGCTTTCATCCTTTTGTTGTTTAATTTTCATGTTATACATATATATATATATGTATATATATATATACATACAATATGTGATATAATATATACATATATAATAAATCATACATATTGATCATACATATATTGTTTATAATAGTGTATACATGTATATATTATGATGTATATGATGATATATATCATGTTGTTTTTAAGTGTAGTAGAGTTGGTTCCTACTCATAGCAACCTCATATGGGATTTCTGAGACATTAAATCTTTGCAGCAGCAGAAAGCCTCATCTTTTTCCTGCAGAGCAGCTGGTGAGCTTAAAGAATGGACCTTGTGATTCACAGTCCAGTGCTTATTATATGGAGCCATCACTCTCCCACATATATCATATATATGATATATATGTATATGTGAGGGTGAGTCAAAAACCACAGTTATTTAAATTGCAGTTCATGTATGCATACATTTATTTAAAAAAATCTGTGCTCAAACATAGATCAGTGGATGAATATAGACAAGTTTTCTCAATAATACACTTGTTCTAGTGTATTTGTCATTGTTAAGTGCTGTCGAGTCAGTTCCAAGGAGTGGCTGGTGAGCTTGAATCACTGACCTTGATAGATTATCTCAAAAGACACAGGAAAATCATGGGTGCTTATTGGGAAGACATTTTAAGAAAATTGCATTGTGAGAAAAAGGACATGAACATTTATTGTATCGACGAATTTTCTTGAATCACAACAATGCAACTGTTCATTCTTCCAGGGTAGAAAGAGCTGTCCTACAAGAGTTTCCTTGAGAAACCTGACCTCACACACACTATAGCCTTGATCTTTCCCTTTAGAAGGATCACAGGAAGGAAGTGGAACAGCTACTGTTGCTTGGAAGGGATTGCAATAATTTAGATGAAACAAAGTGTATCATTTGTTAAATGTAAAGCGGTTGATTTTACCAATAAAAAGAAAGAAGCTTCTTTAGCATCCATACCTACAAACTTATCTAAATCTGAATTAACCATTCCTTATTTCTTCTATCCTTCAAAGAGATGCCCATGGAAGTCACATTCCTTCTTTACTATTTTTTTTTTTAACATTTTATTGTGAATTGAGTAAGAATTTAAAGAGCAGATCAGATTTTCATTCCAAATTTATTCACATTTTATTTCATGTCATTGATTGCAATCCCCTTATCCTACTTCCTCCCTGTGTTTTTTTGTTTCCATTCCTCTTTCTTTCCTAACCCTTCTGAACTTTGTCCTTGGGTAAATGTTATGTTTGGTCCTCAAATTGTTGATTGTTCTAAGGTATTTGTACCTCCCTACTATTGTTCTCTTTATAGGCTTGTCTGTTGTGCTATAGGATAGGCACTGGAGTGCTGTTCAAATCCATCAGCTATTTCTCAGAAACTCTATACAGGATCGCTATGAATTGGAACTCACTCATTGGCACTTAAGAATAAGAACATTGATTGATTGAAATTTGAGCCATGGATGTTGGCTCTTTTCCGGACCTGAAAGGTAACTAAAGGTCATTCTGTTTTGGTGAGCAGAGACTAGAATCATAAAAACTGAGCAGCTATCTGTTGTTCTGTCCCAGTCCAAAGGAGGGAAGAAGGGAAAAAATCAAAGACACATGGAAAAAACTAGTCTAATGGAATAACAGACCTCATGAATATTAGTCAAAATGACCCTAAGATTAAAAGAGCTCGATAATGCCCAGCTACCATTACCAACTGCTCTGAAAGGAATCATATTAAAATGTCCTGGATAGAGTGGGAGAAAAATGTGGACCAGAAACTCAAAATCATAAAAAACAAAACAAAAAAAAAAAACAAAAAACTACACTTTTTGGTTAGATAGAGACTTATGGAACCTTCTTCACCAATGATCTAACATTTTCCCCTCTCACCTAAGAACTTGCTCCATTGGCTTATGTTTGCAACTTCTTTTTTCCTACTAGCTCCTCTTGGCCAATTCTCATCTCTATGCACAACACCACAGACTTCTTCAAAACCTTTGATCCTCTTTTTGTTTCAAGGAAATTATCTGGAAAAATAATGCACTCCTATGACTAGAGTTTCTTTTCCAAGCCCATAATCACTTTTCAATCATCTGTGGAATGTCTATCACAAGTTCTCCACTGAAACGCTTCTAGCAAGTATAGAAAGTGCAACTGATTTCCAAGTTCACTGAGCTAATGACTTCTCATTTTATCAACCTCAAACATGTGACAATATTGATAACTTTCTTTTTGTCCTCAGGATCCATTGATTACTTTTCCATTAAAGGAGTCTTGCTGCCACCGTGGTTAAACGCTCAATTGTCCACTGAAAAGTCAGCAGTTACAACCCACTGGTCACTATGAAAAAGAAAGAAGTGGCAGTCTGCTTCTGGAACTGCTGACGGCCTTGGAAACCCTAGTTCAGCTCTACTCAGTCCTATGGGATCACTGTGAGGTGGAATGAACTCTGCAGCAATGAAATTTTGCTTGTTTGTTTTTCCATCATTTTTTTTTTTTTTTTTCAATCTTGGTACCCTCCAATGTTGTGATATTGGCCCTTTTCCTTCCTATTTTATCAAATATATCCAAGAAAGTATATTAAATATTTTACATTAATATCTCCAAATCTATTTCTTCATTGAATGTCATTTTCCTGCCTTCTAGAATTCTATATCCAACTGCTTAATTGGCTTTAAAAATTCATACATCATCCTAAAACTTAGAGTCAATGTGTTCTGGCTTCACCTGTAATCATGTTCATCTTTTCATTCTTTCTTTTACTTCCTTATTAATACCCATTCTATCTGCCCCCCTATTCTTTCCATTCCATTTCAAAACCTCATTATTTCTAACTGCAACTGGAGCAGTAGATATTTATCTACTCTGAAAGTCTTCATTTCTGTTCCATCTTCCACATGGTTGACAGGTAATTTTTTCTAAAATAAAATTTTATCTATGTAATTCTCTTGTTTAAAGTCCTTTATTGATTGCCATTACTTACAGGAGAAAGTATAGCAGAAGATAGTATTAGTTATGTAAGGTATCACTTACAGGATTTAAGTATGTGTGGCACCTTGAGTTGAAATGATATGGCTTTTCTATCCAAAGTTTTCATCTTGTTGTTAGGTGCCATTGAGTTGGTAACAGCTCATAAAGACTCTATGCACAACAGAATGAAACAACCTCACAATCATTGTAACGTTTGAGCACGTTCCTCTAGCCACTGTGCCAATCCAACTTGTTGGGGGTCTTCCTCTTTTTCTCCAACCCTCCACTTTATCAAACATGATATTCTTCTCCAGGGACTGGTTCTTCCTGACAATATGTACAATATATGATGATGAGTCTGGACATCCTGGCCTCCAAGGAGCGCTCTGGCTG
>NW_006408531.1:5550717-5562256 GCF_000296735.1 Chrysochloris asiatica | reverse complement strand
TCCTGGAGCAGCCGAGCTTCCCAAACTAGAAAGCAATAGATTTCTTGCTTCTGCCACAAATTCCCCTAGCTGTGAGCCTTCCAACCTTCTAAGTATTTGTTTATTTGTGGTTCTGGGTTCTGGGACCATCCCCTGAGTCTGCTTGTTCGGGTATTCTGTGTTGTTGTTGGCGGAGCTCTCTGCTATACGTCTACCCGATCTGCCATCTTGTTTGTTCTCTCTAGAATGCCAATAATTCTTAAGTTATTCCTCTTCATGTTGTCCAACATGAATCTTAACCTTCTTAAGACTTTTCTTATTCTGTTTTCGGCTTGATATTTTATCTTAGTGGTATTGAGAGATTTGTCGTCCAGCTCACTAGTTCTGCCTTCCATCTCTTCTAGTCTACTCCTTTGCCCTTTCAGTGTATTGTCTATTTCTGATGTTCTATTATTGATCATTTGGTACTCTTTCTGTAGGATTTGAATTCTTTCCACTTCTGTATCTATCTTATTTGATTGTTGCTGTAGCACTTTCCTGACTTCTTCATTATTTTTCTCAACTTCATTGTAAAGTGTTTTGAAACATTTTATAATCATTTTTCTGAATTCCTTCTCATGCATTTCCAAGACCTTCCCTCCTTCTAGAATGGAGTCCATGTCTAACTCTAGGTCATTTGTCTTAGGCATTTTTATCTTGTTTCTGGACATGTGCTGATATGGTTATCTGCTCTTGCTTCTTGAACATGTTTAGTGTTTATCTGTGGCCTTAATACTTAATTGAGTGTGTGTTTTGTTATTTTTTTATGCTTTCTGATTGCCTACAGGTAGATGTGATCAGGATGTGTGCTTCCCTTTTCACTCTTCTTATTGCTGAACTCAGAGTAACTTTCATAGGTGTTGTCTTCCTCTGTGGTGTATGGCAGTTGGTATTGGTTCTTGCCTGGATTTTGGTGTTTTATAGAGTGTGATTATAGTTTGACTATATGGCAGCAGTTGCTGTCTCTTCTTGGGTAATATAGTGAAAGATAGAGTCCCCCAAAGGTAAAAGGGGAACATAAAACAGCAAAACAGCAACAGAAAAAAAAAAAAGACACACACACACAAAACTAGATTGGATACTGTAGTTTATAATTGCAGAAAAGGGAGAGGAGGGAGGGAGAGAAGAAGAAAAAAAATCTGTACCCTAATATGAGTATAATTTTAATGTCTTCTTTCAGCTTCTTTACCTTCAAGGCCACCTGATAAATTTCAAGATGCCACTGTTGGTTGTTATGCTGTACCTCAGGATTTAATTTTCAGCATGTTTTATTTTTAAACTCTCTTGCCCTCTTCACACCCATTTCTCTGGCCTTTTCCCTATGGAAAACAAAAACAAACAATCAAACAAAAAACAGCTCAGGGCCATCGATTGGGCTGCTGGTCTCTTTAAATGCTGAGAGTATCTGGGTACATGCATGGCAGAAAAACCCACCATTGGTGGGTGTGGGAGGTGTACATTCACTCAGGCACCTCCTGTAGTCACCAGAATAGAGGTGCAGAAACAGTGGGGGGGCCAATGAACAGATACAAAAAACAAACAAAAAAACAAAAAAAATCAGAGCAAAGCAAAACTGACAAAGTGTATTGTTCAGCTTTGCTCTGAGATTCACACTGCGTTATTCTGTGGTTGGTCTACTTCCTTGCTTGGTTTTGCTGTTTTGGTCTCATCCAAGTTGTCAGCTCCGGGACGTTGAGCCCAGCAGATTCTAAAGTACAAGTTCCACTAGCTATAAGCCTTCACATTTCTAAAATATTCCTACCTATGTGATTCAGAGTTTTGGAGCTCTGTCCTGAACCCTCTTTGCCTGGTATTCTGTGATATTGCCAATGGAGAACTTCACTGTACCTCTACCTTATCCTCCATCAAGCCCTGCTCTCTTCAGGCTTAATTTTGACTGTGCTCATTTCTACCTTCATTACTAACTTTAGATGATAAACAACCAGATAAGATATAGCATGAGAAATAAAGAGCTTACAGAATAAAAGCTTGCTTTAGTGAAAAAAATGAGCTAAAGATTAGATAGATGACTGATAGATAGATCTATTGATGCAATATAGATAGCTATGATATATGTATTTAAGAATCACTAGAAAAGGGCATCATGTTTGATAAAGTAGATCAACAAAAACAAGAAAAGCCTCAGTGAGATGGATTGACGCAGTAACTTTTAAAAGGGTTCAACCATATTAAAGGTGATGGAGATGGTTTAGAATTGAGCAATAGTTCATTCTGTTATACATAAGGTTGTCATGAGTAGGAACCAACTTGATATGGATATAAAATTAGAACTATCTTTCCTCTAGACCTGCTTTTCACCCTTCTGTCTTTTCCTCAGTACTTTTAGAGGCAGCTCTGTATTGTCTACATCACAGGCTTTCTTGCTCAGTATATTCCTGGGCTCTGTCAATGATTTATCCTGGAAGGATAGGGGATATCATCATGGGATGGTTGTATCCCTCAATTGAAGATCACAGCTATTGTTAGGCCGAGACACAGGCTTCTGTGTCTCTTCTTCCAGTAACACTTCTCTCTCCTTTCCAATTCAAGCCGATGGAAGTTGCTAACTTCATCATACAAGCTCAGTATATGATGCTATCTTTGTGTTTTTCCTACAACCTACCTACATCTTATAAATAGTTTCCTATTCAAATATCCCTGAATTATTTAAATTTGATTATGCCATCTGTTTCATGCTGTAACATTAATTTTTATAGCCACACTTTGAAAAATGTTGAAAGCTAAGAACGTCATTTCAAAAATTAACAAAAGCAACAACACGGGCTAATATCCACAATTCTCTATTCATTAACCCAGGTACTATTATGCATTTAAAGTATAAAGAGAATTTAGATAGTAATTTTCAGTGTTAAGAGAAAGACATTTTGTACAATTGATTGCAGCAAAGAAGAAAATTAGTATCAACTCAAAGATGGTTTGAACCAATCTAAGAGCTAATACAAAAAGTAACACAAATACAACTTCCAACTGGGTGTCATATTAGTGAATCATTGTTCACATGTACAACAAAAGACAAATGTAATTAACTTAGTTATTTTGCCCTTGGCTGAAATATCTGACCTTTCCAGCCACAAAATGACTTCTGTTAGCATTGGAATGCTCTTTGGCCATGGATTTTGAAAGACCTTTTAGGATCTCTTGACAAGTATAAATTTGATTCAATAGATTCTACTATAGTAAAAAGTCAACTTTGTATTTTATGCTTCTATTTTTATAATACATATTCATCACTCGATATTATCTCTTCATACCCTTGCAGAAGATGCAATACTAGTAACAAAACAATGTGGTAGCAGAGGTTTAGTCTGGAGCTAGATGAATGCAGTGGAACATTTCAGGACAGGATCAGAATGGAAGTTGTCCTCGCCTTGCCATTCACAGTGATTGCTAAAGGGATGTGCTATTGTTAACATCGCTTTCATAAGAGGAAAAGCAGCTTTCATGTCTTTATAAGATATGGTCTCTTCAAAAGTACTGAGAGTAAATGCCAAGATAGGATAGCTAACAGCAAATGAAATGCTCACCCTTGTCCAGGACCGACATGCAGTGAAATTGAGAAGTAAGTAACTTCATCTTTTACATTTTGCCATATCTCCTATGGAGATCTAAGACTTTCTTTGTTGACCCTTTTCTGATTATCCCTTTTCAAAAACATTTCTTTTGCCAGTGCTGCACTTTAAAGCTTATTTTTCTAGCTGCTAAATATATTACTTGGGTCTCAAGTGCATTTACATTCTGGTTAAGAGTTTTAAGGTAAACATCTTTGAGATACACAAAATAAATTATTAATAAGATATTAGACTCCCAAGTAAATTGCATCCTATAGAATTTTCCTTATTAGAGACCTTGTGTTTCTGTTTATACAGTCACACATTTTTTTTCATATGGAATTATTTCCATTCCTATAATTCTCTGGGACCTTTGAAAGTCCTCCTTGAACTCCACCTCACTCTAACATCATCATACACCTCAAATTAATTTTGTTGTTGTTAGTTGCCCTCAGTGGTCCTCTACTTCACCAAACATGATGTCCCCCTCCAGTGATTGGTCTTTTTCTGAAGACATGTTGAAAGCTAGTAAGTCACACAATGTTCTGTTGTGATCCATGGTAGATAACCAGGCATTTCTTCCTACTCTGTTTCAGTCTAGAAACCTCATTTAAACCTACTGCTATTTGCAGCACCAGTGGCACAAAGTTTCCAGCATCATAGTAACATGCAAGCTGACATAGTATGACAAACTGCAGTCTTTGAAATGCATAGGAAAGATTAGAAAGAAAACTTTTACAAAAAATATATGTAACAATATGATGTGGTACTGTAGGATAAGCACTGGACCACTAACCAAAAAGTTGGCGGTTCCAGCCCACCAGTCACTGCCTGGAAATCCTGTGCAGAATAACTGTGAGTTGGAACCAACTCAACAGCACTTACCAATACCAACAGCATATTTTGGGTAAGCAGGGGAATCCAATTGGCAAGTGGTCTCTATCCTTGTAAATGCTGCTAGATGGCAAAGTTTCCCTGTAGTTTCTATCGTGTACCCTTGCAGCATTTACACAATTGTGCTGACAAATTGCTGCTTTTTTTCTGTGAAATCATGGGAAATAGAAGTTCTAAAAGAAGGAATTTTAATAAAGGTTTTATTATTCATAATTTGAAATAATTTATTCAATACTCAGGAGTCCTGGTGTGGCACTGTGGGATAAAGCACCAGACCATAAATCAGTTTGAACCACAAAGTCAGTGGTTCAAACTCATCAGCCACTCCTTTAAAACCTTATACAGGGTCTCTATGGGTCAGAACCAACTTGAAGGCACTTCAGACGGCACTTCACAACAACAGCAATTCAAATTTTTAAAACTAAATATTAATTTAGGTGTTATAGGAAGAAATGGACCATGCAACAATTCTCCCGATCTGGAGAAATGTCACCAAAATGACCGGAAGTCAACAAAAGTTTAGAAAGTTCTAGAAATACTACAGAGTAATGTAACTTGTCCATTACTCATCTATCAGTTTGTTACACTGCCATGGTTTATGTGTTGCTGTGATGCTGGGTCACCCATGGTGGAAAGGTCTAAGCAAAGTTTCCAGACTAAGATAGACTAGAAAGAAGTTGTTGTTGTTGTCAGGTGCCATCGAGTCGGAGCTGACTCATAGCGACCCCATGCACAGCAGAATGAAACAATGTCCGATCCTGAACCAACCCCACCACCGCTGCCACACTTGATGCCATCAATGACGCCACCTGGCTGATCCATCTCGTTGAGGGTCTTCCTCTTTTTCTCTGACCCTCCATCTTACCCAGCATGACATCCTTCTCCAGTGACTGTTCTCGCCTGACAATATGTCCAAAATATGAGAGACGAAACTTAGCCATCCTGGCCTCCAAGGAGCACTCTGGCTGCACTTCTTCCAAAACAGATCTATTGGTTCTTTTGGCAGTCCATGGCACTTTTAGTATTCTCCTCCAACACCACAACTCAAAGGCATCAATTCTTCTACTATCTTCCTTATTCACTGTCCAGCTTTCGCATCCATATGAGGTTATTGAAAATACCATGGCTTGGGTCAGGTGCACCTTAGTCCTCAAGCTGACATCTCTGCTCTTCAACACTTAAAAAAATTCCTGTGCAGAAGATTTGCCCAACGCAATATGTCGTCTGAACTCTTGACTGCTGTTTCCACAAATGTTGATAGTTGATCCAAGAAGAATGAAGTCCTCGACAACTTCAATCTTTTCTCCATTCATACTGCAACATGCAAGATGGCGGATCAGGTGGAAGTGCAGTAAGAGCTCTGCCAGCAATAACACAGAATACCCGACCAAGCAGGCTCAGAGGATGGTCCCAGAACTCTGAACCACATATAAAGGAATATTTAGAAGGTTGGATGGCTTGGAGCTGGGGAATTTTGGCAGAAGCAAGAAATCTATTGCTTTCCAGTCCAGGATGCTCAGCTGCTCCAGGAGCCACCATCTTGGGTGAGACCACCTGGGGGAAGGATCAGAGTGGCCACAGATGCCTGGCAGAACCTCTGTGATAAATGTGTGGACATTCTTTACATTTGGTATCTCTGTTCATTGGTCCCTTGCTGTCTGTGCACCTCCATTCTGGTGACTGTAGGGGTGCCTGAGTGAGTGCGTACCCCAGCCCCACTCTTGGAGGGTTCTACTATGCATGCGCATAGATCTCCTCGAAATTTAAAGAGACAGTTTTCAATTAAAACCAAATGGCCACAGCCGGCCCTGAACTGTTTACCACTAGAAAAAAGGCCTGAACGGGGATTGTGAGGCAGGACAAGCAGACAAAAAAGGAACTAAGCCAAAAATGAAATCATAAGTTCCGTCAGAGCTCGGTCAATAACAACACAGAACACCGGACCAAGAGTGCTCACGAGATAGTGTTGGAACTCTGAAACAAATATAAAGCTATGTTTGGAGGATTGGAGGGTTTACAGCTGGGGAATTTGAAGGGAATCCAGAAATCCATTGTATTCTGGATCAAGACACTCAGCTGTCCAGGAGCCACCATCTTGGGAGAGAACATCTTGATTGTATCAGGATTGACATAGAAATTTAAAGTGACAGTATCAACATAAAACCAAATGGCCCCACTCGTCTGTCTGTCGTGCTGTGGTGGCTTGAGTTGCTGTGATTCTGAGGGCTATGCCATCAGTATTTTAAATAACAAGCAGGGTTACCTATGGTGGACAGGTTAAGATGAGCTTACAGACAAAGACAGACTAGGAAGAAAGAGTGACAAACTACTTCCGAATCGCTAGTCACTGAAAACTCTATGAATAGCAGAGAAACATTGTTAGATACAGGACTGGAAAGTGGGAAGGCACTCAGAATGCAACTGGGGGAAAAAATGCCTCCTCAAAGTAAAGTTGACCACGATGACGTGAATAGAGTGAAGTTCGGGGGAGAAAAGTGCACAGAACCTTCATTTGCTGATGGGCCACACTCAAGATGAAGAGAAACAGCTGTAAACATCCATTGAAAATCAGAATGTGGAATGTGCAAAGTATGAATCTGGGAAAATCGGAAGTTGTCAAAAATGAATTGGAACGCATCAACACCGATATCTTAGGCATTAGTGAGCTGAAATGGACTGGCATTGGCCATTTTGAATCTAACAACCACATGGTTTACTATGCAGGGATTGACAAATTGAAAAGGAATGGTGTTGCATTCATCGTCAAAAAGAACATATCCAGATCAGTCATGAGGTACAATGCTGTAAGTGATAGGATAATATCCATGCGCCTACAGGGAAGCCCAGTTAATATCACTATTATTCAAATTTATGCACCAACCACTAAAGCCAGTGAAGATGAAATAGAAGAACTCTACCAACTTCTTCAATCTGAAATAGATCAAACATGCAATTAAGATGTATTGCTCATTAATGGTGATTGGAATGCAAAGGTTGGGAGCAAAGAGAAAGGACCATTTGGAAAATTTGGATTTGGTGATAGAAATGATGCTGGAGAATGAATGATAGATTTCTTCAAGACAAATGATTTGTTTATTTCAAATACCTTCTTTCGACAGCATAAGAGATGACTATACACATGGACCTCGCCAGATGGAACACATAGAAATCAAATTGACTACATCTGTGGAAAGAGAAGATGGAAAAGCTCCATATCATCAGTGAAAACAAGGCCAGGGCAGACTGTGAAACACACCATCAATTACTAATATGCAAATTCAAACTGAAGCTGAAGAAAATGAAAACAAGTCCACGAGAAAGAAGTAGAGACAGACAACTTCTGAATGGTCAGCAAATGGAAAAGTTATGAATAGGAGTGGATCATTGCCAGATATAGTGCCAGAAGATTTGGCCCTCAGATTGGAAAGCACTCAAAATATGATTGGGAAAGAGTTGCCTCCTCAAAGTAAAGTTGACTTTAATGATATGAATGGAGTAAAGTTTGGGACCTTCATTTACTGATATGGCACAACTCAAAAGGAATAGAAACAACTGTAAACATGCATCAATAATAAGAAAATGAAATATATTAAGTATGAATCTAGAAAATTAGAAGTTTAAAACATGAAATGGAATGCATAAAGACCAATATCTTATGCATTAATAAGCTGAAATTGACTGATACTCAGTTTTACCATTCCAGGAACAACAAATTGAAGATAAATGATGTTGCATTCATTGTTAAAAAGAACATTTCAAGATTTATCTTGAGGAACAATGTTGTCTATGATAGGAAAATATCCACAGACCTACAAGGAAGACCAGTTAATACCACCATTATTCAAATGCATGCACCTACCACTAAAACCAGTGATGTTGAAATTGAAGAATTCTACTAACTTCTTCAGTCTGAAATTCATCAAATACACAATCATGATGTATTGATAATTACTGGTGATTGGAAAATGAAAGTTGGAAACAAAGAAGGATCCAGATGAAAATATGGCCTTGGTGAAACAGAATGCAGAAATCATCAAAGAATATCATTAATATAGTATACAAATAAAATTTTGCTGAAGATAATTTTTAAAACAGCTGCAGCAAATTTTTGACTCTTTCCTAAATGTATCTCTCTAGGATACATCCTTGCACATCTTTGTACATAAGTTTCAACATTTTCAAATGAGATTAAAAATACCATCTATATGTACTTATCTTCTTTTGAGAATAATATGGTAATGGGGTAATTACTTTATTAAAATATATGTGAAATTAGTATTCTTGGAAGAGGTGTTTTTATTGCTTTCTAGAAATATGTTTTTTGTTCATTCAGAACTATGTTGTTGTTAGATGCCACTAATTCAGTTCCAATAAATTGCAACCCTAGGTACAACATTGCCTGGTTCAATGTCACCCACACAATTGCTCTGTTTAAGGACCACTGTTGCATTGTGTCAATCCATTTCATTGTGGAACCAACCCAATGGTACCTAACAGCAAACAACAACCCTAAAAGTTTCTGGTTCGTTGGGAATCGAGTACAACCTAAGACTTATTCTCTAGCAGCTTTGTTGTTACAATCATTGGCTATATTTGAGAACTATTGATAAAGAGTCTGTGCAAATGTACATTGTCAAGTGCCATCAAATCAGTTCCAGTTCATTCCAATCCTGGGGTTTCCAAGGAATAGCTGATGGGTTTGAACCACTGATCTTGTGGTTAGTTGTCCTGTGCTTATCTTACAGCACCACACCAGGTATAGTAAGATACATACTTGAAATATTGGAAGAAAAGGTAGAAAAAAATATAGTGATTAAATGCCAAGTTAAGGAGTATGGACTTCACTAACTAAACCAAGAATCACTATGACACAAGGAAATGACATGCTCAAAGTTCTATTTCACCAACATAAATTTGGCAATCATGAAAAATGGATTAGGGAAAAACTAAGCTTGGAGCAATGTAATTAGGATTGTATTGACAAACTGTTTAGGAGTCTACTGGACTAGTCCAAGACAGAATAAAGATAGCCTGGGCTTAGGAAAATGACACTTATCCGCATGTAACAGAAGAGTCAAAGCTAGACAATGTTTAGCTAGAAAAGCAGAACTCATGCTGGCAGCACCAAATGGAAAGTGTATGCAAAATATAGAAAATAATTTCAATACAAAGCATAAAAATAAAATAGTACTTGTAAGTTATTATGAATTAAATAACTCTTAGAGTTTAAAATATATCAAAATAAAATATAAACTAAGTTACCAACTTTTTCATAGAAAAAGTGTTGGTGTCTGTGTGTATGATAGAAATGAGCATTAATTCCAAATGAAGGCTAATTTGTTCTAAAAATAAAACTCATGAAAAATTGTTCCATATAAGTAACTTGTGTTTGTGTGCTTATTCAAAATGCCTTAACATTTTCATGGACTGCTTTTTATAAACAGCATTTCCACTCCTCAGGGAGTCATCATCTGGTTTTAACTTGTTGCTGTTAAGTGCCATGAAGTCGGTTCCGACCCATAGCGACTCTGTACAGGGTTTCCGAGGAGCATCTGGTGAGCTTGAACTGCCAACCTTACAGTTCAAATGACTTTGCAGTCTGGCACATTAACCCACAGCACCACACGAGGACTCGATTTTAACTTAGGGTAATGTAAATGGTTATTATGCTCATGTGCTAACCAAAAGATTGGAAGTTCTAGTCTACCAAGACACAACTTCAAAGAAAAGCCTGATGATCTACTTTTGAAAAACCAGCTGTTGAAAGACAGTGCAGCCCTGTTATACTCTAGGTACCGAGTAGCTGTGAGGCCAAATCAACTTGATAACTGGAGTTTCAGCTTGCTCCTTCTGCTTCTTTTCAATGGAGCAACTTCACAGCTATGTTGGTTTATCAGCTCTCTATGGACTTAGCACACTAAATGACATAGGCAAGGCAGGCAGGATAATAAACAGATAAAGTCCTAAAATATGAGCAGAATTGGGACCGAAATCATGGGTAAAAGGAAGTAAAAACCAATTCCCAGAAGAGAGGTATATTGATTCCTTTTATTTTCATGGACTGTTACTTTCAGAATTTGCATGAGAAATGTACTGGGGAAACATTTTTCAATAAACATACATTATAAAATAAATTTTGAATCTGTTGGACTTTATAAATGATTAGTGAAAGATAGTGTGTAGCTAGCTATCTATATATTCATATTCATATATATATATAATTGTTGTTGTTTAAGACCATTGAGTCAGTTCTGACCCATAGTGATCCTATATTGGGTTTCCAAGGAGCAGATGGTAGATTTGAACTGCCAACCTTAAAGTTCAAACTGACTTTTTGGTCGAGTGTTTATGCTACACTGGCACATAGATTTATACAGAGTCCTGTATGGTGCTGTAGGATAAACACTGGACTGAAAGTTCCTTTGAACTTTTTTTTTTTTTTTTTCAGTTTTAGAATTTTTTAGGGAAGTGAACAGGTTATAAAGTAGGATCAGAAAATGCTCAGAGCACAGTTGCTCCAGTCAGATTCTGAGACATGCCCATAGGACACACCACTCCATCATAAGCCATAGCCTGAGGCACTTGACTCTAGCTCCAGGGGTCAGCAAAACTAACTCCCCCACTTAAGGGCCTGGAGGCACCACTCAGCCTTCCTTGCCCCATTGCGCTCTGGTTCTTGGTTCTTCTGCTGCTGCTCCTCTGCCACTCCTCTGGCATCACAGCTGTCAGAATGTGCACGCACAGCGAACACCTCTTAGAACTGGAGATTTTCTTGCTGCTGCTCCCACCGGGGCTAGAAACATCTTTCTTCTTCTTGGTGTCCATGACCGCACTTCTCATAACTTTAACCCAAAGTTAATTCCAGGCGACTAGCTCCTGGAACTGTTCTCGCCTTTCCTCCGCCTACCCCACTCGTTCGCCCCTCTTCAAGCCGTCGGACTGGTTCCTCAGAAATATACACATTGTTGTTGTTGTTGTTGTTAGGTGCCATAGAATTGGTACTGACCCATAGCAACCTTATGCACAGCAGAACGAACACTGGCTAATCCTGGGCAAAC
>NW_006408531.1:5546803-5548983 GCF_000296735.1 Chrysochloris asiatica | reverse complement strand
GTTGGAAAATATGGCCTTGGTGATAGAAATGATGCTGGACATCGCATGATAGAATTCTGAACAATCAAAGATTTGTTTATTTCAAATGACTTCTTTAGGCAGCATAAGAGAAGACTATATACATGGACCTCACCCGACGAAATACATAGAAATCAAATTGACTACAGCTGCAGAAGGAGATGATGAAAAAGCTCCATATCTTCAGTGACAACAAGGCCTGGGGCAGACTGTGAAATAGACCATCAATTATTCATATGCAAATTCAAACTGAAGCTGAAGAAAATGAAAACAAGTCCACGAGAGCCACATTAACTTAAATATATCCCACCTGAATTTAGAGATCATCGAAGAACTTATTTGATACATTAAACACTAACGACTGAAGACTAAAAGACTTGTGGAATAACATCCAAAACACCATATATGAAGAAAGCAAAAAATCATTGAGAAGACAAAGAAGAAGGAAAAGGTCAAAATGGATGTCAGAAGAGACACTGACATTTGCTTCCCAGTGTAGAGATGCTAAAGCAAATGGAAGAAATGAAGAGGTCCAAGAGCTGAACAGAAAATTTCAAAGATCAGCTCGAGAAGATAAAGCCAAATATTACAACAAAATGTGCAAAGATCTGGACTTGGAAAATAAAAAAGGAAGAACATGTTCAGCATTTCTCAAGCTGGGAGAACTGAAGAAAAAATTCAAGGCTTGACTTTTGTTATTGAAAGATTCTCTGGGCAAATTATTGAATGATGCAGAAAGCATCAAGAGAAGGTGGAAGGACCATACACATACATAAATATATATCCCTACAACCACTATCATTGAATCCATTTTGGTTCTTAGCAATCTTATAGGAACTGAGTAGCACTGACATAGTTTTTACAAGGTTGTAAATATCTGTGGAAGCAGACTGCCACATCATTCTCCTGGTGGGTTCCAACCACCAACCTTCTATGTTTTTGACCACTGCATCACCAGGGTTCCTATATATAGCAAATAACATCATTTGTACATTTGTTAACTAGTTGAGTATCTCTGTATTTAAAATTCTTATGGATAATTTCTGGAATTAAATTATTCTACATTTGTATGTCACAATATTCTTGACCACAGAACCTTAGGAAGGAAAGAATAGTAGCTAAAATGACCAGCATATCTATCTGGGTGAACCTTGCTAACTCCCCAGAAGTTTGGAAGAGAAGAAGTAAACAACTAATCCTCTTCTCCTTACTACTTGGAAACCAATAGAATCATTTCTAACAGCAGATCATTGAATTCCTGAGCAAAGACTTCTGGTGTCTCCAGCACTTTGAGGAAATCCATCAATGCTCTGATCCTTGGGATAGAGGTCAACACCAGTGTTTCTCTTTGCTCTGGTTCTTGTTTATCTCTCCAAATATAAAACACTTCTCCAACTTGAGATTATCTGTATACCTCGTAGTTATTACTTATCATTCTTTGGAGATTTAGAGATTTACTTTAGTCATATGAGTGACTCATCAGACAATGTTTTCTGAAAATTCCTCCACTTCTTGGACTCCATACTTCAAGTATACATCAGCATCCCACACTCTACTTTTGAAATAAAAAATGAATTTATATCCTATCCCTTCACAGTCTCATCATTAAACCAGTCTCCCACAACTGATTTTTCTCCTAGTCCTATTTCCTTCATGACTGTTTTCTGTTGTTGTTATATTGTCCCTTTGGAACCTCAAACATTATCCTTCCTGTAATCTCCATGCCCTTGTCTAAGTATTCTAGGATAACCTTGATGTTGAATATCACTACCTTCTCTCCCATATTCCTAAACTGTAGGCTCTTGCTAAAGAAATAAAGATGCTTGACCAAGATGACGCCACTACAATTTATAGAAATTAATTTACAGGAGTCCTGGTGTGGTGCTACACTGCAAAGTAGTTTAGAACCTTAAGGTCAGCAGTTCAAGTTCTCCAGTCACTCCTTGGAAAGCCTATTCAGGGTTGCTATGGGTCAGAACCAACACAGCAGCACTTAACAGCAAAAACAACAACAAATTTACAATCTCCACTTTAACTATGCTGACTCTAAAGCACTTAACAACGAACAACAACATAATGCTGGGGATTTAGTGCTGTGCATTAATGTGCTGGACAGTAAACTAGGTTTAAGCTGCAAGGTCAGCAGTTCAAGCTCACCAGAG
>NW_006408531.1:5543140-5546058 GCF_000296735.1 Chrysochloris asiatica | reverse complement strand
TTTAAAATTAAAAAAGGTGTGTGACAAGGTTGTATTCTTTTACCATACTTATTCTACCTGTATGCTGAGCAAATCATCTGAGAAGCTGGATTATATGAAGAAAATCATGGCATCAGAACTGGAGACTCATTAATAACCTGCAATATTCAGATGATACAACCTTGCTTGCTGAAAGTGAAGAGGACTTAAAATACTTACTTATGAAGATCAGAGACCACAGCCTTTATTATGAATTGCATCTCAATATAAAGAAAACAAATAATCCTCACCAATGGACCAGTAAATAACATTCTTATCAACAGAGAAAAGATTGAAGTTGTCAAGTACTTCATTTTTCTTTGACCAACTCTGAACACTCATGGAAGCATCTGTCAAGAAACCAAACAACATATTGCATTAGGCAAATTGCTGCAAAAGATTTTTAAAATGTTGAAGAGCAAAGATGTCAGCCTGAGGAGTAAGTTGTGCCTGACCCAAGCCAGGGTATTGTCAATAACTTCATATGCATGTGAAAGTTGGACTGTGAATAAGGAATATCGTAGAAGAATTGATTCTTTTGAGTTATGGTGTTAGAGGAGAATATTGAAAATACTATGGGCTGCCAAAAGAACCAATAGATCCTTTTTGGAAGAAGTGCAACCATAGTGCTCCTTGGAGGCCAAGATGGCCAAACTTCATCTCTCATACTTTGGACATATTGTCAGGAGGGGCCAGTTGCTGGAGAAGGATACCATGTTTGGTAAGGTGGAGGGTCAGAGAAAAAGAGGAAGACCTCCAGTGAGATGGATTGGCAAAGTGGCAGCATCAATGGGCTCAAGCGTGGCAACAATTATGAGGTTGGCCCAGGACTGGGCAATGTTTTATTCTGTTTTACATAGAGTCTCTGAGTTGGTACTGACTTGATGGCACCTAACAACAACAACTTCACAGTGGAGTTCTGCTGCAACACTGTTGGATAATGCACTGGATCACAAGGTCAGTTTGAAGCACAGGTTGGTGGTACAAACCCACCAGATGCTCCTCAGAAGCCCTATACAAGGTTGTTCTGAGTCAGAACAGACTCAAAGGCACTTAACAATAACTTTACTGTAAAAATTGAGCCTTATCGAGTACCATTAATTCTAAACCCTACACCTACAAAATTACTCTATCTGCTTAAGCAATCCAGAAAATAGATATAGAGAAGTGATTTACAAAGAAATAAATATGGGTAATAATTATAATTAAGAGTTGTTCAAGAAATAAATGCATATCTAACAAGTGGAACATCAATGAATTACCATTGTTTGTCTGTCAAGCTGTCAAAAATGTAAAAGTTTAATAATACCCAGTGGTGACATTGATGTTAGCAAATAGGTTGTCTCCTCCATTATTTATAGAAATATAAATGATGAAAAAAATATTTTATTTGTAATTAAAATGCATGTTGTTGTTGTTGTTAGGTGCCATCGTGTCATTACTGACTCATAGCGACCCTATTTACCACAGAACGAAACACTGCCCAGTCTTGGGCCAACCTCACAATTGTTGCCACACTTGAGCCCTTTGATGCTGCCACTTTGCCAATCCATCTCACTGGGGGTCTTCCTCTTTTTCTCTGACCCTCCATCTTACCAAACTTGATATCCTTCTCTAGCGACTGTTCCCTCCTGACAATATGTCCAAAGTATGAGAGATGAAGTTTAGCCATCCTGGCCTCCAAGGAGCACTCTGGCTGCACTTCTTCGAACACAGATCTGTTGATTCTTTTGGCAGCCTGTGGCACTTTTAATATTCTCCTCCAACACCATAACTCAAAACTGTTGATTCTTCTGTGGTCTTCCTTACTCACCATCCAGCTTTCACATGCATATGAGATTATTGAAAATACCATGGTTTGGGTCAGGTGCTCCTTAGTCCTCAAGCTGACATCTTTGCTCTTCAATGCTTTAAAAATTAAGATGAAATAACCTCTGTAAATCAATTTCCATAGATACAGCCACTGAAAATAGGTATTCTTTGATATAGATATACATCTTGGTAATTGCAATATTGTTTTTAATAAGGAAAAAATCTTTTTTAAGTAATGATATCAATCTCAACTAATGAAATACTATGAAGATGTTATTATTCTGTCAGTGACAGGATTGTAAGCACTGGTAAACTAATATCTCTAAAGCAGCTTATAATTGAAAAGACTATGTATGTCTTCCTTTATTTGTTTCTCCCAAGAAGTGAGAGTACAGCGTAACAACTGGAGCTCAAGCAGTCTCTTGAATCAAAAGTGACATTGTATGTAGGAACTAAGTACTGTGAGAAAACATACTTGTAGGAAGCTAGATCATCCCTAACACCACAGAAATCCTGCTCTGACTAGATTTGTTCTTAATGAATGAGAGGAATAAATATACAATTATCAAATGTAGACCACTTTTATTTATTTTCTGGCTTGTGCAACTGACTGTAATCCTGCTTAATACACAAATCTGAATTTGTCTATTCTTACCAAAATTTTATTGTTTTTACTTTCTTTTTCTCTTCTTTTCTTAGTTAATGCATACTTTTATCAGCAACACTCCACCAAAATGTCTCTGGCTAAAATCATTTCTGGAGTCCTGATGTGGTGCTGTAGGATAAGCACTGAACTGCAAGGTCAGTTTGAACTGCAAGGTCAGTTTGAACTGCATGGTCAGTAGTTCAAACTCACCAGCCACTCCTCAGAAATTTTATACACAGGGCTACTATGAATTGATACTATTGACTCAACAGCAAGATCATTTCTGACCTATTACCAAATCTTAGGGAAAGTTTTTTGTTGTTGTTGTTAAGTACTGCTGAGTCGGTTTTGACCCATAGCGACCTTGTATAGGGGTTTCCAAGGAGCGACTGGTGAGCTTGAACCACCAACCTTGCAGTTCAAACCAACTTTGCAGTCTAGC
>NW_006408531.1:5539240-5543040 GCF_000296735.1 Chrysochloris asiatica | reverse complement strand
GAGGCTGTAAATCTTTATGGGAGCAGAAAGCCTCATGTTTCTCCCATGGAACAGCTGGTAGCTTCGAACTGCTGACCTTGAGGTTTGCAGCCCGATTCGTAACCACTACACTACGAGAGCTCCTTTAGATATGTTTAAGTGCTAAGCATTATTCTGAGCCAAGAAAATCCATTCTTATGCTTAAGAGTTTACAGACTCAGACTAGTGGGAAATTGACACATTAATCAATTAAACACTAACAGTAGAAATTAAAGTATGTCTCCATGAAGATGAACTGCTATGAAAACTATTCTTATGCTGTAAGCAACTAAAATATCAGAAGAAAAAACAAATATATATATATATATAGGACAACAGGTGAGGTGAGCTCATGATGACTTCCATGTATTGCCTGGGCTCAGTTTTCAGGCTACAATGGAGGGAGGAATGGGCCTGGTGGTCTTTATAAATGGAGGAGAAATAGATTAGAGTTTGAGATTTGTGGAGACTGAGGTGGCTAGAAATTTGTGGAACAGAGTATTGAAGGGGAGGGTGCTGCACAGAGAGAGCTCTCAGGAGTTAGCAAAGTGATTCCCGCAAGTCTTTGCATGAGGAGTTCCTATCCTTTTGTGAGTGGCTTGAAACTTCTTAAAACACAAAAAAGAATCCCCAGGAAACAGTAGATTGAGCAATTATCAGTGCCCACACAGACGTGGAATATGTCACAGCCAGAGTACGTAGTACATAGCTGTGGTACCATGAATTCACTTGATATGGCTTTTCTAACCAAATGATTGGGTGGGCTCATGCAAATAGGGGGTACAGGATTGGTTAGTTTTGCCATCCAGCTAGGTTTAAAGGAACCATCACAGAAGCAGGCACAAAATATCACAGGACCATCAAGAAACAGGAATCAGAAGTGGAGCCAATCAACAACAGCAGCAGCAGCAACTATGACAAGAGGAGAGAGAGCAGAGCAGGAGTACCTACTGAGTGAGGCTGAGTGCCTTCTGAAGGAGGCTAGCATCAGAGTGTGCCCTTTGGGCATTTACAGACATAGTTAAAGGAAATTTGTAACACTTGACCTAATAACAATGACAACTCTGTGCTAATGACAAGTACTGGTGGTGCCGAAGGATAAGCACTGGACTGCTAAACCACAAGGTTAAGAGTTCAAACCCACCAGTTGCTATGTGGAAGATAAGGATTTTTGCTCCTGTAAAGATTTTCAGCCTTGGTAACTCTATAAAGCAGGAGTGGGGAAACTTTTTCTGCCAAGGGCTATTTGAATATTTATAACATCATTCATAGGTACAAAATTATCAATGTAAAAATTAGCTACTATACTGGGTCAAACATTTAATTAACTCACCCTTACTGTGACAGTTGGGGTCCTGATGTGGCACTGTGGGTTAATGCAATGGACTACAAAGTTGGTTTGAACTGCTAAGTCAGTGGTTCAAACCCCAAAGTTAGTGGTGCAAAGTCACCAGTTGCTCCTTGGAAACCCTATACAGTGTCGCTATGGGTCAGAACCAGCTCGATGGCACTCAACACCACCAACAATAACAATATGATGGCTGAAACTGCTTCTCTTTGCTAAGGTATGTGATGTTAGTTGGGGTTGATGATGTTACTATGCACAATTGCTTTTCCAAGTTTGTGTCTGTCAGTCTGTAGCACAGTTGACTCTGCGATGGTACATTTTGAAAAGAACTGCTCTCAGAAGTAAATTGTTTCAAACACAGATGCATTTTTCAACGCATGTCTCCTCAAAGTGGGAAATTAATCTTGCTGATATAATGTTTATCGAACTCAAGCAGTGGAAGATTATTTTACCTACCTTTCAACTCATCATCACTTTGCAACTGAATGATTTCATGTTGTAGGTTATCAGGCACATAAGCTAGTTCCATACTAAACAGAGTAGCAAAGATAATCAATTCCATTTGTTTACTTTTCACATCCTTGAATCTTTCATTATATGCCTCAATTAGTTTCACTCAGTCACCAGCATATTCAAGTGTCTTAGAAGGCTTTTGTCCTTCCAGAATATGGAAATGTATTGTATTATTCCATTTGAGCCACAGCCTTAACTTAGCTTCAAATGATTTCACATGTGAAAGCAGGGAGCTGAGAAGCTGGTAGGGGCCCTGCAGTTTAACGTTCAGCTCTGAGAGATACTTGGTAATGCCCACCATTAGTGTTTGTGAACACTAGTTCACAAAGCCACTTGCTATCATTGAGTTCCCTGACAGGTTTTTCCTTCATCTCCATAAACTGCCTGACTTCACCCCACAGTTCATAAAACCTCATTAGCCTTTTCTTTCAACAGCTACCACACTTCAGTGATAAGCAAGATCACTATACTCAGAATCAAGATCATTCAGTAACTCCTTAAACTAGAGGCTGTTAAATCAACTGCTTTTGACAAAATGTATGCATGACACTACTGTTGACATCACATTATTGAGTTGCAATACCTGTGCACAGAGACTTCCTTGGTGTGTGATGCAATGGCATACAATTAAATCAATTGGTTCAAGACTCAAACAATTCAGTTCTTTCTTGACAAATGCAACTAACCCATTTTACAAGTCAACCATGAATGGACCTCCACCTGTAGTAAGGCCCCTTAACTTTTCAAATGTTAGCTCAAGTTGTTAATTGATAAAACAAGTCTCTTCAACAAGACCTTACCACTTGTAGTGCCATGCATGGCTTCCAGTGACAGCAATTCCTCTCGCATGTCAAACTCTGCAGTTATCCCACGCATGAAAACTGCCAGTTAGGCAGTATTTGTTATGTCTGTTGTCTATTCACAAGACAGAGAGAGAAACTGGAAATTTACAGAATCCTTTGATGCTTTTTAAATATCTTGTGCTGAGTCAATAAACCAATCTGAGATGGTTCTCTAAAAGAAACTAATACTCTGAAACAACTTTGCTTCGTCTTGTGCTAACCACCATGCATTCTTTCACAAACTCTCCCTCTACATGAGGCTTCAGCTTCTTTGAGATTAGCTCGCTTACTCCATAACTCCTCTGAATACCCTTGTCTCAGTCACAATGAGACCTAGAGAAAGCTGTTTATTGTGATTCCAGACTCCACTGAAGAGCATTGATTTGTGCTGATGCATTTGATCAACCAATTCATTGAGTTTAGCATGTTTTGAGCTATAATGATGCTCCAGATGACCTTTTTTTTCATTATTGCTAATGCATGACCACAAAGCAAAGCACAAAGGTTTGGCTTTGACTTTAACAAAAAATAATCAATCGTCCATTTCTCTTAGAAAGATCAACATTCTGCATCAACTTTTCTTTTCTTTGTAGCTGCCATTTGTCCAACGGCATGCCACTTAAGTTTTAACAGCTATCCAGAATGTGTGTCACCAGCAACACAATTATTTTTCTTTGATCACTGTTCTAATCCCGTACCTTGGATTTGGGACATATCCAACGTTAGTATCGATGATTCTTGAGATCTTTTCTGTGTACTGTAAATTCCTTAATCTCCATCTGAGATACAGTTTTTGTAAGGATTGTTGACCATGTATGTGTGGGTAAAGATTGTATTTGAGTTACCACCTGTGTTGACAAAGAATTCCATAACATTGTCATCAACCATCAGAAGCAAGGTAATCAATATCATGAGGAATCGTCTCATTGCATCTCTTCTCATCATCACCAAATCACATTAATTTCATCACAGCACATTAACATTTTCATAGCATGTACACTCCCAGCCTGCCTGATGCTGACTGTCTTCTGAGTCATCACAATACAAGCAGACAAACCATGGGCAGCCAATGAGACGCA
>NW_006408531.1:5536666-5538040 GCF_000296735.1 Chrysochloris asiatica | reverse complement strand
TGTTTGTTACATTAATGAGGCAGGATTAGGGCAGGATTCAACACCTTTTTTCAGGTTATAACCTTGATCTGATGTAAAAGGATTTACCTAGGTGTGGCCTACATCTCTTTTTATTTTACAAGAGATAAAAGGAGAAAGAATTGAATAGAGAAAAGGGGTCTGAGTATCACCAAAAAAAGAACCAAAAGCATAGTACATTCTTTGGACCCAGAGGTCCAGCACTGATAACCTCCTAGATCCAGGGGAAGATCGCTGCCAAGACTCAGGGTGATCTCCAAAGGACTATAGGCTATAGATGTAGAAAGGAGACAAGAATCTTTTCTAATAGTCAATGGAGGAAGATAGCCTTCCCTTAAAGTTACCCACTATAACGCTTTAAGAGAGCACACAATTTCATCATACTCCCACCAGATAACTGATAGTTTTGGAATATTGAATTTGCAGTTAGATGCCCAACATTTACCTAGATCTTGAGGCCAATAATTTGGACTTATAGCCTCCTAAATTATAAGAGAATACATTGATATTCATTAAAATCATCTAGTTGTGGTATGTCTGATATAGCAGCACTGTATGTACATCACGATCTCTCAAAAATGACTGACATAATGTAAGAGGTATATATGACAACAAAAGAGCTCTTATTCTCATAAAAATGCTCACAGATATAAATGAGAATATGAGTATAATGGTTAATGAACTTAATGAACCAAAAAAATAATGCAGAATTCCTAACTACTGCACTACTCCTCTATCAGTTTGCCATACTGTGGTGGATTGTGTGTTGTTGTGATGTTAGAAGATATGCAACCAGTATTTTAAATACTAGCAGGACATTACCCAATGTTGTTGTTGATGTTACATGGTATCGAGTCGGTACTGACTCATAGTGACCCCATGTACCACAGCACAAAACACTACCCAGTCCTGCGTCAACCTCACAATTGTTGCCACACTTGAGCCCATTGATGCTGTCACTTTGCCAATCCATTTCTCTGGGGGTCTTCCTCTTTTTCTCTGACCCTCCACCTTACCAACCATGATATCCCACTCCAGTGAAGGGTACCTCCTGACAATATGTCCAAAGTATGAGAGATGAAGTTTGGCCATCCTGGCCTCCAAGGAGCACTCTGGTGGCACATCTTCCAACACATATCTGTTGGTTCTTTTGGCAACACGTGGCACTTTCAAAATACTCCCCCAACACCATAACCCAAAAGCATCAGTTCTTCTATGGTCTTCCGCATTCACTGTCCAGCTTCCACATGCATATGAGGTTATTGAAAATACCATGGTTTGGATCAGGGGCACCTTAGTCCTCAAGCTGACTTCTTTGCTCTTCAACACTTTAAAAAGGTCTTGTGCAGCAGATTT
>NW_006408531.1:5529000-5535502 GCF_000296735.1 Chrysochloris asiatica | reverse complement strand
AACTTTGTCTTCTCAAAATGATCTTTGAAATTTTCTGTTTAGCTCTTGGACCTCCTCATTTCTTGCATTTGCTTTAGCACCTCTATGCTGGGGGACAAGTTGCAGTGTCTCTTCTGACATCCATTTTGACCTTTTCCTTCTTTCTTGTCTTTTCAATGACTTTTTGCTTTCCTCATATATGATGTACTGGATGTCATACCACAATTCTTCTGGTCTTCGGTCGTTAGTGTTTAATGTATCAAATCTGTTCTTCAGATGATCTCTAAATTCAGGTGGGATGTTTTGGCTCTCGTGGACTTGTTTTCATTTTCTTCAGCTTCAGTTTGAATTTGCATATGAGCAATTGATGTTCTGTTCTACAATCTGCCCCTGGCCTTTATTTGACTGATGATATGGAGCTTTTCCATCATCTCATTCCGCCAATGTAGTCAATTTGATTTCTATGTATTCCATCTGGTGAGGTCCATGTGTATAGTCATCTCTTATGCTGTCCAAAGAAGGGATTTGAAATGAAAAAATCATTGGTTTTGGAGAATTCTATCATGCAGTCTCCATCATTATTTCTGTCACCAAGTCCATATTTTCCAACTACTGATCCTTCCTCTTGCTCCCAACCTTTGCATTCCCATCACCAATAATGAGCAATACATCTTGATTGCATGTTTGTTCAAATTAAGATTGTAGAAGTTGGTAGAATTCTTCTATTTCATCCTCTCTGGTTTTAGTGGTTGGTGCATAACTTTGAATAATAGTGATATTAACTGGGCTTCCCTGTAGGTGCATGGATATTATCCTATCACAGACAGCATTGTACCTCATGACTGACCTGGATATGTTCTTTTTGACAATGAATGTAACATCATTCGTCTTTAATTTGTCATTCCCGGCATAGTAAACCATGGTGAAGGACATATTCCTGATTTAAAACCACTCAGTAACCCCTTTGTCTATTTCAATAATTACCTAATGACCTATATACAGATTCACATGAGCACAATTAAGTGCTCTGAAATTACCATTCTTTGCAATATTACCCATAATTCATTGTGATCCACACAGCCAAATGCCTTTGCATACAAACTTCTCTTTGATCCAAAACACCATAACTTTACCAGCATCATCTCTCACCAGTTCCTTCTGTGTATTCTAACATCTAACTTTAGTGACCTCTTTGAATTTCATTTAGCATAACTTTCACATTCTATTAACAATGGCCAAGACTTGAAAACAGGTAATATTTATCAACAAGTGAATGAATCAAGAAATTGTAGTCTGTTTATACAATGATCATACTCAGAAACAAAAAGAAACAAACTACTGATGTGATAAACAACATGGATAATACAAAAATATCCGAGCAAAATAAGTGAAAAACAAAATAATTCAGGTTATATAATTCCACTTTTATGGAGGTTTGATAAAAAGAGCATTTTATCTAATTGAATTAAAGTCAGAATAGAAGTTGCTTCTACAACTTGGGAGAGATCAGATGGAAAGGGTCAAAAGGGATCTTTCTGGGAAAGTCTGCTGTGATCTACTGCAAAAAACCTCTTTAAAGAGCAAAGATGACGCTTTGAGGACTAAGGCACACCAGACCCAAGTCATGGTATAGTCTCATGTGCATGGGATAGTTGGATGATGAATAAGGAAGACAAGAAAAGAATCAATAAATTTGAATTGTGGTGTTAGCAAAGAATACTGAAAGTACCATGGACTGCCAGAACAATCAAATCTGTCTTGGAAGAAGTATCTCTAGAACTGAGAAAAAAAGATGGCGAGATTTTGTCTTTTATATCTTGGACATATTAAAGATTATAGCTTTTTTGCTTGTAGTTTTGCTGTCAAAGAAACAGATATGAGTGATAGCTACCTGGGAAATTAAATCAAGAGAGAAAAAATATGATAGACAAAGTACAAACATATGTATATGCTTAAGAGGAAAATCCTGTGTTTAAAAAAAAATTAAATTCTGTATTTTTCAATTTTTTTAAATACTTAAAATGTTAATTTATAATCCCAATATTCTTCAAAAATGTATTGCTTTAGCCATTGATTCACTTTTCTGCTTCAGTTGCTGTAGCTGTTAGTTGTTGTAGAGTTGGTTCTGATTTATGGTGTAGTTCTATTGAAACCAACTCAGTGACACCTGACGGCAACATGCTATAATTTGAAAAGATTTAGGTTACGTGGGTATATACACTGGCCAAGCCTCATGGGATTCTATGGGATATGCATCACCTTACATAAATTATACATTGATTGTAAAAAGAAAGTTATAACATTGTCATAAAATAGTAATGAGTAGCTAATGTTTATTGTACATATTTGTTATGTGTTAAAAACATTATTCTCTTATTTGGTGGAATCTTCCTTCATTAATGCATTTAGCTTGATGTTATCTCAAACTAAGTGCTGTTATTGTAAATGCCCAAAGTAAGAGGGAACATTTAGAAGGTAAGAGTGTCATAATAGGAATTTTGGGGTAATTACAAAATAAAACTCTTCTTAGTCTTTTATATCCAATTATTAATAATATAAATGCAATGATACTATATAAATGCAGAGATCCTTTATAGAATGTGTTTTCATATCATTTTTCCCCAAATTTTTACTTTCAGTACTTCAACTTCTGATAGTCACTAAAAACTTCAGCTGTACTTTATTTGCAACAGTGAAATGGAAAACTGATGAAAGCTGAAGAGGTTAGGGCAGTTAAACCAATTTTACTAACTTTTATAAAAAGCTTAAGAGAAATAACCTTCTGAAGTTGGGAATGCCTTTTCCTCTAAAAATGAAAAAGGCATCATAAAAAGACATTTACTGGGTTCATAAAATTCAAATGAATAGATTATTACCAAGTTTCACAATCTTAAAAGACAGATGATGAAAGGAGAAATGAAATACATCAAAGTGAATTGAAATTGATCATCAAAAATGCTAGAAATAAGAACCCTAAAAAATTCACTGGTAGACCAATTAGAATTATATTACAGTTCAAATGATTACCATAAAATTTGATATAATTTAATATGAGAATCATTTTTCTATTTTCCCAAGTTAGAGACAGAACTTAGCCAAGTACATTTAAAATTCTAGTCATTTGTCAAATGTCTGGTAACCTAAAATAAATCAAACTTTAAAATGGTTATATTCTATAGATATGGTTATATGTGATTAGATTCTGATTAATTTGACTAAATTTCTCGCCCCTTATCTCTATTTATCTAGAAACTAAAATGAACAAAAGGCTATTTTTATATTTGTAATGTTAATCATCAGAAAAAGAAATTTTTCTATTGTGAAAACTATTTTGTAATCACTTCGGTTCTATAAAATGGAAACAGAAATCAAATGAAGTTTTTATTGCTTGTCTGACTGATATCAGCTGTACATTTTTCAAAGGAATTACTCTCTGTAAGATCAGGCCTACCAGAAGGATTCAAACTTACAAAATAACTTCTTCTCTTTCAATGTCAACTATTTTTTGTCACTTACATTCTAAAAATTATAGACACAGCTACTGCTCTTCAGCACATTACTACTCTGGTAGCATAGTGGTTAGGAGTCGAGCTGCTAATCTCACGGTCAGCAGTTTGAAGCTACAAGCTGTTCTGTGGGAGAAAGATGAGACTTTCTGCTCCCATAAAGATTTACAGCCTCAGAAACCCTATGCAGGGTCGCTATGAGTTGGAACCAACATCATGGCACACCACAACCATCACCACAGAGTTATTAGTTCCAACACATTGCCTGATATTTTTAAGTAGCCCAATAGCAGTACTATTTCTACAATAATTGTTTTCACAAAATTCAAGTTTATCCAATACAAGAATAAAAAAATGAAGACAAATTTTAATTCATTTGTTGTATGGTAATTCGCTGTGGGATCAAGCATTGGACCACAAGCTTGGTTTAAACCACAGGTTGATGGTTCAAATTCACCAACTGCTTCTTGGAAACCCTGTATAGGGCCACTATAAATTGCAATCAACTCAACAGCATGTAACAACAAGTTCAATTTGACCCAAATAAATCAAAGGAAAAGAAAACATTCACTGCCATTCCTAAGATAAGAGACAAAAGGTCAAATTGCACTTTTAGAGTCAGCAAAGGGGGTATTCTGATCTATGTTTATCTTTTGGTGTCAAAATATTTGTTACTAACTTTAAATAGGTGGGATAAGACTATGTGGAATAGATAATGGGTACTGGGAGCTGAGCAGTTAAACACTCAGATGTTAACCATAGGTCAGTAGTTCAAACCCACCAGGCTTCTCTGTAGGAGAAAAAAGTGACAGTTCCTGTAAAGATTACAGTCTTTGAAACTCTGTGGGCTGATTTTACTCTGTTCAGTAGGGTCACAATAAGTCAGAATTGATTCAATGACAATGGAAAATATACAAAACTTACTCAGATATTTTTCCCTATGTATAGATGTTATATCTATATAAATATTTATTTTAATTATTCGCTACTCTCAAAATATTAGTAGTTGAATACTAGAGGATGATTCAGATCATAACTATCAGGTCATTAGTAAAATGTTGCTGTTGTTGTTGCTAAGTGCCTCCAAGTCGGTTCTGTGTAAACCCAACAAAGCCTATATTGGGTTTCCAAGGAGCAGCTAGGGTGTTTGAATTGCTCACCTTGTGATTCACAGTCCAGTGCTGATCTTACAGAGCCATATCAAGAATCAATAATAGTCTTACATAATGTTATGAAACAATACTTGATTGTTGTTAATGTTGTTCGGTGCCATTGAATCAATACCGACTCATACCACCCTCATGCACAGCAGAATGAAACACTGCCCAATCCTGGGCCAACCTCACTATCGTTGCCATGCTTGAGTCCGTTGATGGGACCACATTGCCAATCCATCTCTCTGGGGGTCTTTCTCTTTTTCTCTGACCCCCCACCCCCACCCTACCAAACATGATATTCTCCTAAAGTGACTGGTCCCTCCTGACAATATGTCCGAAGTATGAGAGATGAAATTTGTCCATCTTGGCCTCTAAGGAGCACTCTGGCTGCACTTCTTCCAACACAGATCTATTGGTTCTTTTGGCAACCCATGGCACTTTCAATATACTCCTCCAACACCATAACTCAGAAGCATCAATTCTTCTATGTTCTTCCTTATTCACTGTACAGCTTTCACATGCATATGAGGTAATTGAAAATACCATGGCTTGGGTCAGGTGCACCTTAGTCCTCAAGCTGACATCTTTGTTCTTCAACACTTTAAGAAGATCTTGTGCAGCAGATTTGCCTAATGCAATACATCCTTTGATTTCTAGACTGCTACTTCCATGAGTGTTGATAGTTGATCCAAGAAGAATGAAGTCCTTGGCAACTTCAATCTTTTCTCTGTTGAAAATATTGTTTATTGGTCCAGTGGTGAGGATTTTTGTTTTATTTACATTGAGAGGCAATCAGTAAATATTTTAAGTGCTCTTCATTTTCATCAAGCAAGGTTGTATCATCTGCATATCGCAGATTTTAACGAGTCTTCCTCCAATCCTGATGCCACGTTTTTCTTCGTAGACCACAGCTTCTCAGATGATTTGCTCAGCATACAGATTGAATAAGTATGGTGAAAGAATATAACCCTGTTGCACACCTTTCTTAATTTTAATTCATTCAGTGTTCCCATGTTCTGTTCAAACAACTGCCTTTTTGTCCAGGTACAGATTCCTCATGAGCACAATCAAGTGTTCCGGAATACTCATACTTCACAATTTTGTCCATAATTTGTCATGATCCACACAATTGAAAGCCTTTGTGTAGTCAATAAAGCACAGGCAAACATCTTTCTGGTATTTTCTGCTTTTAGCCAACATCCATCTGACATCAGCAATGATGTCCCTCATTCCATGGCCTCTTCTGAGTCTGGCTTGAACTTCTGGAAGCTCTCTGTCAATGTATGCTTGTAGTCATTTCTGTATTACTTTTAGTAAAACTTTACTGACATGGGATATCAAAGATAGTGTCTGATGATTTCTGCATTCTGTTGGGTCACCTCTCTTAGGAATGGGGACAAATATGGATCTTTTCCAATCAGTCACCCAAATAGTTGTCTTCGAAATTTTTGGCAGAGGTGAGTGAGTGCCTCCTGTGCCGCCTTACTTTCTTGAAAGATTTCAATTTTTATTCCATCAATTCCTGGTGCCTTGTTCTTTCCCAATTTCTTCAATGCACCTTGGACTTCTTTCTTCAGTATCATTGGCTCTTGATCATATGCTACCTCTTGAAACGGTTGAGCATTAACCATATCCTTTTGATACAGCGACTCTTCTTTTTATGCTGTCTGCATCATTCAATAATTTGCCCAGAGAATCCTTCAACAACGATAGCTGAGGCTTGAGTTTTTTCTTCAGTTCTCCCAGCTTGAGAAATGCTAAGCATGTTCTTCCTTTTTGGTTTTCTGATTCCAGATCTTTGCATATTTATTGTAATATTTGGTTTTATCTTCTCGAGCTGATCTTTGAAATTTTCTGTTT
>NW_006408531.1:5526656-5527945 GCF_000296735.1 Chrysochloris asiatica | reverse complement strand
ATATAGCTTCAGAAAAAGCTGACTTTATACTTGTCAAAGAAAGCAAATTGTTGTTGTTAAGTTCCACTGAGTTGTTTCTTGCTCATAGAAAGTCTGTATAGGGTTTCCAAGTTTGTACATCTCTTTGTGGGAGCAGAAAGCCTCATCTTTCTCCTGTGAAGCAGCTTATGCACTCAAACCACTAACCTTGTGATTCATAGTGCAGTGGTTATCTTACAAATCCACTATGCTCCCAAAGAAAGTAAGTTGGTGTTAAGTACTGTCCAGTCGGTTCCTACTCATAGCAACCATGTATAGAATTTCCAAGGAGCAGCTGGGGATTTGAACTGTCGACCTTGTAGTTCAAAGTCCACACCAGGAGTCGAAAGAAAGTATACAAAAATTTCAATTTTAATACGTTTTAACAGAATTTAAATTATAGCATTCTTGAAAAATAAAATACCAGAGAAAACCATTAAATTCCTTATGGATCTGTATTTTTTACTATTCTGTCATTTATCTAATGTGCAAAAGAAAAAGAAAAAAATTGTCCCAACTATATTCTATTAACTATTCAGGTCTAAAATTGACTATAGTCAATCTGGCCCTAAGGAAAACAACAACAACATTGCAAAAAAAAAAAAAAAACACCAAAAAGCCACATTGGATTATGTGTGAAAACAACAATATTCATTACCATAACAGTATTTCCTGCCTTCCCCTCATTTTTAACTCCTGCTTATCCCACACTCCAGAACTCACATCTCTTGAAGTCATATTTCTGAATCTTTTGTGGAGTGGTTTCTAAACTAGAAAAATGCAGGTGTGGCTCTTACAGAGAGTGAGGTTGCTCTAAGTCAAAGAGATGAAAGAGGATGGGTTTAAGATGAAAGAGATTGGTGGAAAGGATAAGCATCAAATAACAAGATCTCCAGCAGCAAATAACACCAGTTTTTGAAGGTGGGGCAGGACCTGTCAACATTTCATTCTGTTACTCATAAGATCTTTAATGATGAAAGAAAAGAACAGGAAATGCCAAAGGGCAACTCAAGAAGACAAAGTAAAGTATTATATTAAATGTGCAAAGACCTGAAGTTAGAAAACAAAAAGAAAGAATATGCTCACCATTTCTGAAGCTAAAACAATCAAAGAAAAATCCAAGCCTAGAGTTGAAAAATGGAAAGATTCTAAGCACAAACTGTTTTTTTTTAAATGAAGAAGCATTAAAAGAAATTGCAAGGGATACATGGAATTCCTGCATCAAAAATAAATGGTCAATAGTCAGTCATTTCAAGAGGTAGCATGTGATC
>NW_006408531.1:5523945-5525481 GCF_000296735.1 Chrysochloris asiatica | reverse complement strand
CAATAAATAAGGAAGACTGAAAAATAATTGATGCATTTGAATTATGGTGTTGACAAAGAATACTGAGCAAGGGGATACTTCATGGCTTAGAATCAGGAGAGGTGTGTATCAGCATTTTATCCTCTGGAATACCAGAAGAAGGAACAAACCTGTCTTAGGCAAAGGTATAACTGGAATTCTTCTTAGAAGCGAGGTTGATGAGACTTCATCTCACATACTGTGGGTATATGTCAGGAGGGACAAATCTATGGAGAAGGACACCATGCTATGTAAAGTCAAGGGGCAGCATAAAAGAAGAAGACCCTCAGTGAGATGGACTGACACAGTAACAGCAGCAATGAGCTCAAATAGAGGAAAGATTGTAAGGATGGTACAAGACTGGGCAGTATTTCATTTGTTGTCAGTGGAGTTACTATGAGTTGAAACTGACTCAAAGAATCAGAGCCAACTCTACAAGTCACAACTACAGCAATTGAAGCAGAAAAGTATACCAAGATCTAAAAGTCATCTATATGTTTAAATAACGCTGTTTATAAATTTGATTTTTTTATTGCTTTTTAAATTATCTAAAAAATATGGAATTTCTTTTGTTTGTTTTCAACAGTATTTTTCTTTTAAACATACAAACATGTTCCTATTTTGCTTATTATCATGTTTTTTTCCCTCTTGATATCATTCCCCCAATTGCTATCTCTCATATCTCTGATTCCTTGCCAACAAAACTACAAGAAAGAAATTGTCTAAATTGTTCTGTTCTTGTTAGGTGCCATCGAGTCCATTCCAATCCATAGACACTGTATGCACAACAGAACTAACCAGTGGCCAGTCCTGCCTCATCCTCAAAATTGTTAATATCTCTGAGACCATGATTGCTGACTCTGTGAATTTTGTTGGAGGTCTTTTCACAGAACACTATAGATTCCAGACCAACTAATTCGACCCTATGGCAAGAAGATGACCACTTCCCACTCCCCGGAGTGTGGAAGCATTCACTGAGAAGCCATCTGAAGGCGTGTCTCCATCAGCACCCACAGGTTCCAACAGCCAGACTTTCGATTTCTCCCATCCAACATCTGTCTCTACAAAATCTGGCAAGTCTGCCACCAACTCCTCCACAACAACTGGCTGCCCCCACCTGAGGACAATTGAAGTGCTTAATGGAGTGAGCTATGAGAACTATTAACTTTTAGAAAGCTGAGACAACTCCAAAGACTCTCTTTGTTGCTTTGCTTGTCAGGTATTGGGAATGGGATTCAACAGATGTTCCTATTTTTGTAAATAATTCTCAATTGCTGGAAAGTCAATCAGAAGTCTTTATACAGGGTTCCCTAAAAAATTTTCTTATAGCTTTGTTAAAAAAGGTGTTATCTACTGACTCTACTAGTTTAATTCATGATTGGTCTGTTTTATATTCTAGTTTTAATTATAAATTAACCCTAGATCCTCATACAGTAGCAGTCTGTGTAGTAACCCTCTTTTGCTATTCTGTATCCTAACAACCCTGATAATTTAACTCTGACTCATATTGATTCTATG
>NW_006408531.1:5514527-5515646 GCF_000296735.1 Chrysochloris asiatica | reverse complement strand
CTGGTAGTTTTGAACTGCTGACCCTGAGATTCACAGCCCAATTCATAACCACTACACTACCAGAGCTCTGGTAGTTTCGAACTACTGACCCTGAGGTTCACAGCCTGATTCATAATCACTACACTACCAGAGCTCTTTTGGTCCTGAATAGATAGTGAGAAATCCAAGGAGATTTACCACCCACAGATTTGTGTTTGCATTTCAAAGTCCAGATGATATCCAGAACCAGGAAGGCTTTCTCTGGATTGTAAACTAAAAGACCAAAGTTTAGCTTCTCCCTAGAGACAATTATTTACTCTTCCAAAGGTAAGAATGCAGGATCTATTGAACTATTTTAAAGGATAATTTATTTTCATTGGAGAAATCAAGTTTTCCTTTCTCTTGGTAAGGGAGGAGAGTTCTCTATAAACTCCCAGATTCTTATGTGAGGGTTTTAAACTTATAGCAATATTCTAGTTTTTGTATGATGATATCTGGCTTTCATCATGTCACCTTGAAAAGAGATAACTGGGATATAGGTCAACCAACACAGTTATAATATGTAAGTAACCTGTCCATAACCCAAAATATTTGTGTCTACTTTTAGCTATTCAATGAATAAATACAGATGCTAAAAATATGACAGACAGGAAATAAAACAAGCTATAATTTTTATCCACTGTTGTTGCTGTTGTTAGTTGTCATGGAATCAGTTCTGAATCATAGCGACTCTATCCAGCTTGTGCCATTGTCACAGTTATTGCTGTGTTTGAGCCCATTGTTATTTCAAATGTATCAATCCAGTTAAGTGCAAGTCTTCTTCTGATGCAAACACTCTCCAATTTGCCAAGTGTGACTCTCCTCTGCAGGGACTGGTCCTCCTGACAACATGTGCAAGTACAAGAGAAGAGGTCTTATCATACTTGCTCATAAGGAGCATTCTGTCTGTACTTCTTCCAAGATATATTTGTTTATCCTTCTGGAAGTTCATGGTACTTTCAATATTTTTGCCCATCACCATAATTTAAGTACATCAATTATTTCATGGTCTTCCTTAATCATTGACCAACTGCCACATGCATATCAAGTGATTGAAAATGCCATGGTTTGGGACACTATAGCCCTCAAACTGACATCTTT
>NW_006408531.1:5513569-5514161 GCF_000296735.1 Chrysochloris asiatica | reverse complement strand
TCAATCCTATCCCCTCTATATACAAGGTTGATAGGGATGGGCAACTTAGACATTGGCCACCTAAAATTTGGGGCCTGGAGGGTGGGCACTATGAAGGCATGAAGTGACTGGCTTAAAAGTTTCAAAGAGAGTTTAGTTTCAGTGTGTGTGGGAGAAGGTATAATCCACACTGAATAGTTTTCATCTTCTCTAAATGGGTCTGGTGAAAAGAGATGGGAATAATTTTGCTATGATTCAATAGGGGAGTAATTGTTACCATGGCTAATTGCAACTGTTACAACTATAAAGGTTTGGTAACAAAAAGAGGGGAGTAGTTCATCTTACCATCCAAGAACAGAGAACCCTAGGACCATTAAGGGAGAAGATCACAAACAGAATTTGGGGCCCTATCCAGAAAAGCAGCAACACCAGAGAAGGAGGCAGAGATGAGGACATGGAGAAATAGAGCAGATGAGGACACTTGACTCATGGAAAGAGAAAGTCTATGTGCTGCCGGCCAGGTGCTGGCAGCCAGGAGGCAGGCTTGCAGAATGTGACCTTTGGTTATTTAAATGATTATATATTTCTGAGTGTTTTTGTGTACACTCTCCCC
>NW_006408531.1:5501826-5504529 GCF_000296735.1 Chrysochloris asiatica | reverse complement strand
ATGTGTGAAGTCTGCACAACTTGAACATAGCTAACGACACTGAGAAGTAGACAAGAAAAAGGAACAATTTTGTTAGACATATGCATAGCATGTACAGTTTGGCAAAAATAATAACAACCATAATTTGATTATATAAGTAGCTATGTATGTATATATGTGTACAGAAAGGCATTCTTGGAAAAAATGGAATTTACAGATAATGGAAATGTTTAACAATTTGTTAAAGTCCCTTGTATATAAAGCATTTTCTATGAGTTGGAATCTACTCAACAACATATAACAACAATAACAGCAGATAAAGTGCATGAGGACAGAGGTACAGAGGTTTCCTATACATTTGCCCCACTATAATAAAAAGTCAAGAATAGATATACATAAAGAAAGCAATATTCTTTAAATTGTATAAGGGAGGGGAGGAAAGAGTTCCAAAGAACTTATGGAATTGGTTTACTGAGTTAATAGGTTCAGAACCATAGTCTCCTGGGACAAATCAGTCAGTTGGTATAACACAGTTCATAAAGATAATGTTCTACATTGTAGTTTAGTGAGCAGCATCTGGGTTCTTAAAATCTTGAGAACAAACATATAAGCTATAGCTATTGCTTTCTAGCTCATCTGGAGCAAAAGAGAATAAAGGAAACCAGAGACTCAAGAAGAAACAAGTTCACAGGACTAATTGCCCAAATAACCCCTATTCTCTTCTAACCTAAGATCAGAAGAACTAGATGGTGCCTGACTACTACAACAAGCTGTTCACAATAGAAAACCATGAATAGAATATGAGGCAAAACCAAAACACAATTCAAACTCCTAAAAAATGCCAGACCTAATAGGCCAATAGAAATTTGAAGAACCCTAAGATTGTTGATTTAAGATATCCTTTGAACGTGCAATTAAAGCCACTGCTGGAAGTCATCTTTCAGGCAAATAATAGATAAGCTTATAACATTCATGAGTCACTGTTGTTGCTAGTGTATCAATTGGTTCAGACTCATAGTGATGTGTATAAGGATTCTGAGGAGCAGCTGGTAGGTTTGAACTGATGGCTTTGTGGTTTTCTGTCCAGTCCTGATCCTACAGCACCATCCAGGAGTCCAGGAATAGTGAACTCCCTTAAACAATCAACTCTATGAAAATAAAGAATCAACATTTACCCAAAAGCAAAAATGAGAAGGCAAGAGGGGAAGGAAACTAAATCAAGGGAAACATCATAAGAAGAATGCAAATAATAAGAATCTTGAAAAATTATTAAATAGGAACATAATTTGGTGTGTAAACTTTCACCTAAAACACAAATATATCTACATATATGATTGGTACTTGTGTGGCTCTGCAGACTAAGCACTAGACTGAAAACCACAAGGTTGGCATTTCAAACCCACCAGGTGTTCCTCAGAAACCCTACAAGGCTATACTTCTTCCAACACAGATTGATTTGTTCTTTTGGCAGTCCACGGTATTATTAAAATTCTCCTCCGACACCATAACTCAAATGCATAAATTCTTCTATGGTCTTCCTTGTTCTCTGTCCAACTTCTACATGCATATGAGGTTTCTGAAAATACCATAGCTTAGGTCAGGCACACTTTAGTCTTCAAACTGACATCTTCAACACCTTAAAGAGGTCTTGTGCACCAGGTTTGCCCAATGTAATACATTGTCTGATTTTTTGACTGCTGCGTCCATGAGTGTTAGTGGTTGATCTGAGCAAAATGAAGTCTTTGACAACTTCAATATTTTCTCTATTTAAACACTAACAGAGCTCCTTTGGATTTGGAAGTAGTGGCATCTAATCAGAATGTTAAATTAAGTTTACCACACTTATTGATCTTATAGCACCACACACTGTGCCACAGTGCTCTTGAATTGGTTCGCATTCATAATGACCCAGTATACAACAGAACAAAACATTCTCCAGTTCTTAACCATCCTCATTACTCTTGTTATATTTGAGCCCACTGTTGCAGCTACTGGGTCAATCCATCTCACTGATAGACATCCTCTTCTTCATTGACCCTCTACTTTACAAAACATGATGTCCTTCTCCAGGGATATTCCCTTCTCATAACATGACCAAAGTACATGAGATGAAGTTTTGCCATTCTTACTACTAAGAAGCAATGCAGCTGCACTACTCCAAGACAGATTTGTTTGTTCTACTTGCAGGCCATAGTAATTTCAATATTCTTTACCAACATAATTCAAATACCTCAATTTGAGTCAATTGAAAACACCTTGGCTTAGGTCTGATCTATCTTAGTCCTCAAACTGACACCTTTGCTCTATAACACTTGATTTATTTTTGTTCTTTAACACTTCAAAGAGGTCTTTTTGCATTAGATTTGCAAATGTACTACATCGTTGTCATTTAATGTATCAACTGGGCTTCAATGAATATTGTTAAAGGAATCAAGTAAAATGAAATCTTGGATGACTTCAATCTTTGTTTATCATGATGCTGTTTTTTTGGTCCAGTTGTGAGGATTTTTGTTTTTTTGTGTTTTTTTTACTGAGTTTTTATCCATATTGAAGGTTGCAGTCTTAAATCTTCATCAGTGAGTGTGTCATGTCCTCTTATCTTTCATCAAGCAAGACTGTATCATCTGCATATTATAGGCTGTTAAGGAGCTCTGGTAGCGTAGTGGTTACGAATCGGGCTGCGAACCTTAAGGTCAGCGGTTCGAAACTACCAGCTGCTCCGTG
>NW_006408531.1:5501164-5501726 GCF_000296735.1 Chrysochloris asiatica | reverse complement strand
GTCGAGGCGATCCTTTGTTGAGGCAGGACCCCGACTCAGGACCCCGGCAGGTGCCATGGTCCTCAAAGTGATATTTTTACTCTTTAGCACTTTACAGAGGTCTTTTCATTAATTTTGATTCATAAATTTTCCACTTAAATGAACTTCTCCTAGTAGATTAGTTTTAATACTGACTCCGCTTTTTTTGGCAGCTTTCAAAATTTTCTCTTCCCAAAGCCTTTTCTAAATAAAAGTTGCATCATTCCTATTGCTCAGCCAAAAACATGGAAATCATCCCTGTCTTTGAAATATCATATGTATTCAATTATGAAATCTTTTTTACTATATTTTGAAATATTTCCAGAATCTGACCACTTCCTAACAATTATGTTGCTGCACCAGCTTTATGTGAAATAAGTACACAACTTCTGCTGAAATGTGTACCATCTTTCATGCGTACATATTTCAGCACCATCTTAACTTGCTTTCTTGATTCTACCCTTACCACCACATAGTCTCTTTTCAACATAGTACTAAGGTTAATTCACCTCTCATCTCTCAGTATATCGTATTGTGGTGGCTT
>NW_006408531.1:5498005-5499320 GCF_000296735.1 Chrysochloris asiatica | reverse complement strand
ATAAGCCATTCAGATTGAAAGACACTCAAAATATAACTGGGAAAGAGCTGCAACCTCAAAGAGGAAATTGTGAGGGTGGTGCACAACTCTGGACAGTGTTTTTGTCTGTTGTGCACAGGGTCACTGTGTGTTGTAACTGACTTGATGGCACCTAACAACAGCCGCAGCCAAGTTCATGGTTAAAAATGTTTGATATGTTGACGATGGGAATTCTTCAGAAAATTTCATCTACCAAATTAATGCAAATTGCAAAGGCTCACTTACAGAACTATAGGGTTGTCAGGAGTCAGAATCAAACTGATGGCAGTGAGTAGTTTGTTGGCTAATAATTGCATCCTAAAATTCCTAGGAAATACCAAAGTTCTACCAAGTAATAAAGATCATCATGAATAAGGAGAAGGAGGATGAAAAGAAGAGGATGACAAACAGGAAGAAAAGGAAAAATGGGAAGAGAAGAAAAGGAAATAATGATTGAGGAGGAAGCATAAAAAAAGAGAAGGTAGAAAGGGAAGAAATACAAAGGAAGGGGAGGAAGAAAGAAATAAAAGAGAAAGGAAAGAAGAAAGGATGAAAGAAAAAAGATGGAGAGGAAATGAAATGAAAAAAAGAAAACCTGCTTTATGTATATCAGAATTTATCATTCAAGGTTGGTAAATAAATTTTAAACTTTTGATACAAGGATATACTAACAGACCATAAGAAATCATAGAACAGGACTGTAAATTACTTGATATACTATATGTTTTATATTGTAGGTTAGACATTGAAAATCAACAGGAGAAGGATGGACCATTAATAAACGCTGTAAGGACAAATACAAATTGAAGAAAAGTGTTTTCAATTTAGCCTGTCTGTTGCAAGTGAAAGAAGATGCTCCCTTCTTCTCCTGCCTTTGTTTTTGTTTTTGTTCAGAATTCATTTCAAACAACTTGTAATTGTAATTTTTTTTTTTTTTTACTGTCTCTCTTTGGAGAGTATGTAAATCAAGGCTATTTCCTCCAGGAACTGGAGTCATCTCATGTAAAATACAATCAAGGAAGTTTCCTGGAAAGAAATTGGCATAACTTCAGGTTTTCTGACATATTAGAAAATGAACAAATTTATCATGAAACATATTAATGGCATGGGTTATATGGACTTAATTATACAAAATTATATTCTTTTTTGTGCAATCTCTTCAGTGGATTGTCTGTGATGCAACACATTCTAATTTAATATCTCTTCAATAATAAATCTTTTCTTTTTACTTCTGTATTTGTGGAAAGGTTTTTTTGTACTGAGAGTAGCTTTCATTCTTAATTATATTTCAACAACT
>NW_006408531.1:5484683-5489272 GCF_000296735.1 Chrysochloris asiatica | reverse complement strand
AAGTAACTGTCTTCCAAAATTTTTGGCACAGATGAATGATCACTTTCAGCACTGCATCGGTTTGTTGTAATAGTTCAATTGGTAATTCATCAATTCCTGGAGCCTTGTTTCATGCCAGTAGCTTCAGTGTAGCTTGGACTTATTCTTTCAATACTATCAGTTCTTGATCATATATTACTTCTTGAAATGGTTGAACATCATCCAATTATTTTTGGTACAGTAATATTTTATATTCTTAACACTTTCTGATGCTTTCTACATCACAAAATATTTTGCCCACAAAATCCTTCAATATTGCAATCAGAAACAAATATTTTCTTCAGTTCTTTCAGCTTGAGAAATGCTGAGCATGTTCTTCACTTTTGGTCTTCTAACTTCAGGTCCTTGCATATTTCGTTATAATAATTTAATTTGTCTTCTTGAGCTGCCCTTTGAAATTTCCTGTTCAGCTCTTTTTCTTCATTATTTCTTCCAATCTCTAGCTTCTCTACTTTCAAGAGCAAGTTTCAGAGTTTCTTATGACATCTGTTTTGGTATTTTCCTTCTTTCCTGTCTTTTTAATAACCTTTTGCTTTTTCATATATAATGTTCTTGATGTAATTCCACAACTCTTCTGACCTTTGGTCATTAGCGTCTAATGTATCAAATCTGTTCTTGAGATGATCTATGAATTCAGGTGGAATATATGTAAGGTCGTATTTTAGCTTCTGAGGACTTGTTTTAATTTTCTTCAGCTTCAGCCTAAACTTGCATATGAACAATTGACTGTGTGTTCCACAAATGACTCCTGGCTTTGTTTTGGTTGGTGATATTGAGCTTCTTCATCATCTATTCCCAGAGATGTAGTCAATTTTACCCATGAGTATTCCATCTGATGAGGCCGAGGTGTATAGTCACCTTTTATGTTGTTGAAGAGAGTTCCTTGCAATTAAGAAGTCATTGTTGTTGTTAAGTTCCCTCCAGTCAGTTCTGACTCACAATGGCCCTATATATGGTTTATGAGAACCAGCTGATGGGTTTGAACTGCCTACCTTGTGATTAGCCATCAAGTGCTTATCTATCAGTAACACTGTGTATTTTTACCACTTTCTTTTGAATAAGTCATTGGTGTAGCAAAATTCTATCATGCAATCTCAAGCATCATTTCTATAACCAAACCTTATTTTCCAACTACTTATCTTTCCTCTATGTTTCCAACTTGCTCATTCCAAATACCAGTAATTATCAATGAATCTTGATTAAATGCTTAGTCAATTACAGACTGCAGAAGGTGGTAGGATTCCTCAGTTTCTTCATCACTGGCTTTAGTAGTTGGTGCATAACGTTGAATAGTAGTGGTATTGGTATTAACTGGTCTTCCCCTTAGGCTCATTGATACTATCCTATCACAGACAGGGTTGTACTTCAAGAGAAATCTGAAATGCTCTTTTTGGTGATGACTGTTAAGTCACTCATCTTACACTTCTCAGCATAGTAAACTATATAATTTTCTGATTCAAAATGGCTAGTATCTGGCTATTTAAGCTCATTGATACCTAGGATATCAATCTTTATGTGTTCTTTTTCATTTTTGATGACATCCAGTTTTCCTAGATTCTTACTTCATACATTCCATGTTTCAATTATTGATGGATGTCTGCAGCTCTTTCTCCTCATTTTGAGTTGTGCCCATCAGCAAATGAAGGTTCTGAAAGCTTTGTTCCAGTTACATCATTAAAATTAGCTCCACTTTGAAGAGGCAGCTCATCCTCAATTGTATTTTGAGTGTCTTCCAACCTGAGGAACTATATCTGACAATGTTTCGCTGCTACTCATAAGCTTTTCTGTGGTTAGACATCCAGAAATGGTCCTCTTCTCCTTCTCCCTAGTCTGTTTCAGTCTGGAATGTCTGCCTGAATACTGTCTACCATGGGTGATTCTGCTCATATTTAAACTACTGGCAGCATAGTTCCCTGTATAATAACAACACAAGTCACCACAGTAAATCAAACTGATAGCCTAGTAGTGGTTTTATCAATTAACTAACAAATATTAACAAGATTAATAATATCCAACCCTTACATACTGTTGATGAAAATGCAAATAGTTCATAGGGAAAAAAATTGGCAATATCAAAACTTAAATTGCTAAAGTCCTTGAATCCATAATTTACCTTTTGTCATACTTAGGAAACTTGTAAAAACAAACAGTAGATGGTCAACTAACTAACTGACCTTGATTTATGTGCTATACCAGGTTAGCTGACCCTCTTTCATTTACATGCCACTTGAACAGGTAACCAAGGTCTGCACCAGACTTAACTAAAAAAAATGGCCCAGTATGCAAGGACTCACAAAAAGCTATACATTCGTATGCTTTCACTTTAAACAATGTATAGCTCTCTATATCATTCCTTATAATTCTCCATTTTAAGTATCTTTGATTATCCAATCATATGCTCTAACTGTATCAGATAACAGCACTTTCATTTTATGCACAAGTATTTATTATAACATTGCTTGCTACAGATGATGGAATAAAAATTATCAGAGCATAGTATTTCATTCTGCTGTGTGTAAGGTGGCTATGAGTCCGTTCTGACTCGATGGCACCTAACAACATAACGTTATAGGAGTCCTGATATGACACTGCAGGATAATGCACTGAAACAAAAGGTCAGTTGCACTGCAAGGTCGATGGTTGAAACACACAAACCCCACCTCGGACCCTATACAGGGTGTCTCTGAGTTGGAACTGACTTGATGACACTTAAAAACAACAAAAACATAACATTACAAATTATGCATAGTTTATGAAGCACCAAAGAGTGATAGGCAAAATAAATTATGAATTAGAAATTCAAAATGTAATTTGAATGCTAGATTCAATGGAATCATGAGTTTTGTTTTGAGCCTATGATTTTTGAATACAGTTCAACTCTGCACAAATGAAATCGCTAGGAGTCAACATTGACTCAACGCCCATAAACAGCAACAGCAATACCTACATAGTTAAACAGAAAAAAAGACTGAAAATATTTAACTGTAAGCAATAGTTTGTCTATTATTCTTAAGTTCATAGTTAAATGTCCTTTAATATTTAAATACGTTTTGTGGGAACATTTATTAGTATTTGTTTTCATATAATCAATACCAATACATAGTCAACTTTTTTCTATTTTTTGTTTTTCTATAAATGAATTATACAGGAGACATTATATTTTGTCTTCTAAAATATATTTGACATTTACTTTAATGTCATTAAAAATAAATGACATTTCCTTTCTCTACTATTTTTGCTTTTCAGAGAAGAATATTTAAGTGTGTAAAGTTGCATGGTAGAATCTCAGACTTTAAGCAACCTGTCAGTCACTTAAATTGCTGATTAATTTTGGCCTGGCACCACTTATTTTTTTAGATCAAGAGTGCTTGATGAAATAATCAGTCATCTGTGTCTGCTTGGAGAAATTAGCCTACATGTTTATTTTTCAAAATGTCAAAGTGAATCTCTAATACCTAATGACTGTCCTGTGCAGCGTATGTCAACATTACTCAACATTAAGGTGGTAATACTATTAAAGCAAGGAGAACAATGATTCTTAGAGTCAGCCCACCTTTATAAATGTATTTCATATGTCTTATTTATAAATTAAGTACAGTTAGAGCTACAGACTGAAGAAATGAAGTTACAGGTCAAATTTTGTCCCCCAAAATATGTGTTAATTCCTGGCATTGTACCTATGGATGAGATCCTTTTTGAAAATAAGATTTTCCTTTTGCTATGCTCATAATATCATGCTATTATAGGTTGGATCCTAAACCTAATCACTACTCAGTTATATATATATGTGTGTGTGTACATGTGTGTTTGTGAATATATTTTTTAAAAAACACACAAACAGAATGGTAGAAAATAATGAGGAGTTCACGAAGCATATAGCATCAGGAAATCTAGAGGACATTTGTGAAATGTGAAATAAGTCAATCACAAAAGGATAAAAACTGCATTTGCCCCACTCTAATAAAAAGTCAAGTTCTTTAAATTGTCTAAGGGTGGGGAGTAAGAGAAGGAAGACTCACTGTCAAGACGCTGTGGTTAGGTGCCATTGAGTAAGTTCCCACCCACAGCAACCCTGTATACACCAGAATGAAGCACCATCAGGTCCTGTACCATCCACACAATTGCTCGTACTCTTGATTCCATTGCTGCTGCCATTGCACCAATACATTTTGCTGGACGTCTCCCTCTGTTTTGCTGTCCCTCTATTTGACCAAGCATGATGTCCCTCCCCAGAGACTGGTCCCTCCTGATAATATGTCCAAAGTATGAGAGATGAAGTGTGTCCATCTTGTCTTCTATGGAGCATTCTAGTTGTACTTCTTACAATACAGATTTGTTTTTCTTGGGCATGGTACCTTTAATATTTTTCTCCAATACCATAACTCAAATGCATCAATTCTTCTACAGTCTTACTTATTCATTGTACAACATTCACATGCATAGGAGGCTGTTGAAAATACCATGGCTTGGATCAAGTGCACTTTAATCCTCAAACTGACTTATTTGCTCTTCAATACTTTAAAGAAGTCTGGTGCAGCAGATTTGCCTAA
>NW_006408531.1:5468506-5478113 GCF_000296735.1 Chrysochloris asiatica | reverse complement strand
ACTACCAGCTGCTCCGTGGGAGAAAGATGAGGCTTTCTACTCCCGTAAAGATTTACACCCTCGGAAACCCTGTACAGGGTCGCTATGGGTCGAACCCGACTCAACGGCACTTAACAACAACAACAATGAGCCTTTGCAATCCTGGTGTGGCTCTGTGGCTAATGCCCTGAACTGCAAAGTCACCTTGAACCACAAGGTTGTCGGTACAACCTCATCAGCTACTCCTTGGAAACTCTATACAGGGTCGCAATGGGTCGGAATCGACTTGATGGCACTTAACAACAACAATGACCCTTTACTCAATCCTGATGCCATGTTCTTCTTCATAGAGTCCAGCTTCTCATATTATTTCCTCAGCATGCAGATTGAATAAGTATGGTGAAAGGATACAGCTCTGACACAATTTTTCCTGATATTAAATCATTCAGTAGTCCTTTGTTCTGTTTGAATTAGTGTCTCTTGTCTATGTCCAGGTTCCAATAAGCACAATTAAGTGTGCTGGAATTCTCATTCTTCAAAACTTTATCCATCATGTGTCATAGTCCACTCAGTAGAGTGCTTTGAATACTAAATAAAACACTCATAAACAATGTTCTGTGGAATACCAGCTTTCGGTGAAGACCCATCTGACATTAACTATGACATCCTTCGTTCCATGTCTTCTTCTGAATCTGGCTTGGATTTGTTGCAGCTCCCTATTGATGCACTGATGAAAACGTTTTACTAATTTTCTTCAGCAAAATTTTACATACATGTGATAATAATATTCAATATGTTCCATATTCTATTGGGCTACCTTTTTCTGGAATGGACACAAATATGATTCTCTTTCAGTTGGTTAGCCAGGTAGCTGTCTTTCAAATTTCTTGATAATAGACTAGTAAATACTTCCAGCACATTTCAATTTATTTCCATCAATTTCTGGAGCCTTAACATTATCATTTAATATTAATATTATCAGTTATTATTATCCATTCTTGATCATACACTACCTCTTAAAATGGTTGAACATTGAACAACTCTTTGTGGTACCGTAACTCTCTATTCCATCCATCTTCTTTTGTCGATGTTGTTGTTGTTGTTAAGTGCCTTCAAGTCGGTTTGACTCATGGTGGCCCTGTATAGGTTTTCCGAGGAGCAACTGGTAAGCTTGAACCGCCGACCTTGTGGTTCAAAGCAACTTTGCAGTCAGTCCAGTGCATTAATCTGCAGCGCCATACCAGAACTCCACTTTGACATGAATCTTTTCACTTCTTTTAGCTTGAAGAATGCTTACCATGTTCTTCCCTTTTGGTTTTCTAACGTCGGGTCTTTGCACATTTCATTAAAATACTTTGTCTACTAGATCTGTCCTTTGAATTTGTCTGTTCAGTTCTTCTCCTTCACATTTCTTCCAGTCTTGCTAGCTTCTTTACATTCAGGTACAAGCTTGAAAGTCTCTTCTGACATCTTTGGTCTTTTCATTCTTTCCTATCTTTTTTAATGGCTTTTTGTTTTCTTTCTTCATGTATAATATATAATTTTCTGAACTATTCATGAATAATGTCATCCCATAATTGTTCTGGCCTTTGGTTATTAGTATTCAATTTCTCAAATCTGTTCTTGAGATGGACTCTGAATTCAGATGAGATATTCTCAAGAGCATATTTTGTTCTTGTGGACTTGTTTTAAGTTTACCCAGCATAGAAATAGACATAGTCAGTGAAAAGCATTATCCACTGGTCACAAGTCTATGAAAATAGTACTTCTGACTGGTAAAATAAAATTAGAGAGCCCTAGAGCATTAGCAAAGGAGCTCTGGTAGCATAGTGGTTATGAGTCAGGCTGCTAATCTCACAGTCAGTAGTTCAAAACTACCAGTGGTTCTGCAGGAGAAGGATGAGGCTTTCTGCTCCTGTAAAGATTTATAGCCTCAGAAACCCTACAATAGGGTCGCTATGAGTTGGAACTGACTCCATGGCACATAACCACCAACCACCAGAACATTAGCAAGTGCTCTCTGGTTGGCAAAAATGGTTAAGTTCTCAACTACCAACAAGAATGTTAATGGTTCAAACCCACTCAAATGTAACTCAGAAGAAAGGTCTGGCAACTAAATGTCACAGACTTGAAAATGTTGCAGAGCATAGTTCTACTCTGATGCTGTGAGTCAGAATCAACTTGATGGCAACTGGTGGTGGACTAATGACAAACACAACTCCCTTGAGACGTTGTTTATTTTTATTTATTTTTTATGAGGTCAATCTGAACTTCCAACTTCACAGAGGGGCCAATTCAATTGTCAAGCCTGAAATGATTTCATGATAGGATAATAATTGTGTTGTTGTTGTTGTTGTTAAGTGCCGTCGAGTCGGTTCCGACCCATAGCGACCCTGTAGCTTTGTTGTAATCTTTGAAAATAATCCTTATGAGTGGTAGCAGGCAGATAAAAAAGACATTGCAACCACAGGACATGGGGAATGTTTAGGAGGCAGATTTAAGGTTTGAGTAGACAAATTTTAAAAGGTCATGAAAAAAGAAACTCCAAAGACTGAATCGTCTCCTAGAAGGGCAGGCCTTGGAGGACTGCATATCTTAAAGATGAAGCCTGGGAACGCCCAAAGCATCAGTAAGAAAATGTATTGTGTTAAACAGAAAGATGGAAAGAAAAATATTTATACTATCACAGTGGTAAAATTTTGATGTGGTGCTAAATATGTAGACCACCACAAATTTTTTAGACATAATACTATTATATATGTATATATGCATATCTATATACTATTGGCAAGACAAATCATTCTTATCTTCTTACATTGTCAAGTTATTTTTTTCCCCTCTCTAACTACCCACGCATTTGATCATGCTGATTTCTAACCACTGGTGTGATTGCAGAAAATACTGTTTCTGCACTAGCCTGAAATCTAATCACATTTCCTGATAAATAGCAGAAAGAAAACACAAAAGTCTAATAATCTTTATGCAATCACACCAATGGTCAGAAATCAGCATGCTCTCAATCCAGTGTAGAAGCAATAATTCAAAGACAAGAAAGAAGTAATCTTTTCTTGCAACTTTTTCCTCTTGTTCTAACTTACTCTACATACTTTAAATATAAAACAAGACAAAATATTATTATTATCAATAAAACACAAGTCAAGAAAAATTTTCTTTCTCATTTGAGATCTCTGTGTTCCTTATTTTAAAAATTTAAAAACATCTTCTTCTTCAGTGTTTATTTTTTTAATTATTATTTTTTCATTGTGTTGTCTTTACTGTTAGTGCCATGGAGTCAGCTTCGATTTATAGTAACCCTGTATAAGGTTTCTGAGGAGTGGCTGATGGGTGTGAACCACTGACCTTGTAGTTAGCAGTCCCATGCTGAATAAAAGTTTACAGAGCAAATTAGCTCTCCATTCAATAATTCATACACATTTCGCAATATCTTCATTGTTACAGCACCCTTCTGACTTCTTTTCTGGGTCCCGAGTTCCCATTCATCCTTCATTCCTGATCCTTCCTGCCTCCTAAACTTTTCATTGGGATTCATTGTACCCTTTTGGTCTCATGTGCTTACTGGTGGATTAATGATGTGTTTTCCCTATATCATCATCAATAGAAACAATATCGGAAGAGGAGCCAAATAGCAAGTAACCTGTTGCTTAGATTCAATTTTAAAATCATTTTATCAATCTATAGCAAAATTTCTAGGAAAATGTTGATGAATTTCATTGTGAAATGATATATCTTATTATTAGTTAAGGTTATTTGAGTAGGGGCTTTAGTTCATAGCATCTGGAAAAAGAAATTTTATTTAAAAATACATCAATCATTTACTTAACTTTTTTATTTCACAACATAGGTATTATTTTCTTAAATGTATACAAGAGTCAATGATGGCTGAGTAGACACCTGGTACGTCAGTAAAATGTAACCCTCTCCTAATTTCTCCCTCACACTGATGAAAAGGAAGGATTCAGTGTGTATACTAATAGTTTTCTTCTTTACTTGTATGACTGATTCCAGGACTTGTAGAGACTGATAAAAATTTGAATATATCAAGAGGCACTTTGGAAGAAAGATCTGGTGATCTGCTCATGAGAGATCACAGTCATTAAAAATTTATGGAGCTCAACATTACTGCAATACAGGTTTCCATGTGTCAATACTGATTCCATGTCAACTGGGTTTTTGGAATGTTTTTATGCCCAGAAAACACAACCTGTCATGCAATGCTCCTCTCCTATCTCCTAAAAACATTTTGTTCATTTCCACGCAATTGACATGTTTTCTTTATCATTTTATTTGTAAAATACTCTCCAATAAACCCAATAATCCAACTTTAGTAAATCGCCTATGGTCATATTCAACTGTTTTTGTTGTTATTATTCTTAGTTACCTTCAAGGTGATTATAACACATGGAAATAAATCCCTGCGTACAGAGAAAAACTGTTCCATGGGGCTTTCAAGATTGTGATGTTTCAGATGCAGATTACCAGTCATTTCTTGCAAGTTACCTCCTGGGAGAGTATGAACTACAATTCTTTCATCTAGTAGTTGACCACTTAACCCTATGTACCACCTATAGAATCAATTATGTTTCTATAAATATTATAATTATTAATAATATCACATTCTAGAAATTTTTGCTTAAGGTATTTTTTTTTAAAGCTGCAACAGCACATTGACAGCGAACTGCCAGAAACTCAAGCCAGAATTCAAAAAGCATGTGAAAGTAGGGATATCATTGTTGACTCCAGATGGAACTTGGCTGAAAACAGAGTATACCAGAAAGATGTTTGCTTGTGCTTTATTGACCATGTAAAGTCGTTCAACTGTGTGTATCATGACAAACTATAGATAACATTGCAAAGAATGAGTATTCCAGAATGGTTCATTGTGCTCATGAAGAACCTAGATAGGTTCTTCTAGTACATAGATCAAGTACATAGTACATAGATCAAGAGGTAGTCATTTGAACTGCACAAGGGGATACTGAATGGTTTAAAATCAGAAAAGGTGTGCACCAGTCAGAGCTGTATTATTTCACCATATTTATTCATAAATATGAATAAATATTTATGTATGAATAAAATAAACGTATGCCGAGAAAATGATATGAGAAGCTGGGTTGTATGAAGAAAAATATGGCATCAGGCTTGGAGGAAGACTCATTAATAACCTATGCTATGTAGATGATACAACCTTGCTTGCTGACAGTGAAGAGGACTTAAAAATACTTATTGTTGAAGATCAAAGACCACAGCCTTTAGTATGGGTTGTACCTCAATGTCAAGAAAACATAGATATTCACATTTGGACCAATAAGTAACTTGATAAATGGAGAAAAGATTGAAGTTGTCAAAGATTTCATTGACCTTGGATCCACTATCAACTTTCATGGAAGAAGCAGTCTAGAAATAAAACAACATGTCTCATTAGGCAAATCGGCTGCACAAGACCTCTGGAAGGGTTCAAGAGCAAAGATGTCAGTTTGAGGAATAAGGTGTGCCTGACTCAAGCGATGGTATTTTCATAAGTCTTATATGCATGTGAAAATAAGATTTGAATAAGGAAAATCGTAGAATTAATGCATTTGAGTTATAGTACTGAAGACAAATATTGAAAGTACCAAGGACTTTCAATATTCAGAACAAACAAATCTGTGTTGAAAGAAGTGCAGCCAGAATGCTCTTTAGAAGCCAAGATGGCGAGACTTTGTGTCTCATATTTCAGACCTATTATCAGGAGAGACCAATCCCATGATTGGTGTAGCAGAGGGTCAGCGAAAAAGAAGACACAGTGGCAGCAGCGGTTTTTTGGCTGTGCATAAGATCACTGTGAGTCAAAACTGATTCGATGACACCTAACAACAGCAACATAGAGTCAGTTGTCTTAATTACCTTGAAATGATGGTATCTTGTGCACAGAAAACTCTCCCTTTGCTATTGCTCTCCTGGCTCTTTCTTCATAATTTCATTTAAATTTGATTTCCCTACACTGAACCTCCTCAGCCATATCTCCAAATGGATATAACAATTCTCAAGTCAGCAGTAAAATCAAAGTCCCATTCTTTTTCAGTCAGAAGCATCTGGTTCCACTGCTCCTTTCACTGGGTTACTGGTCATGCTTCCCTGATCTATCCACTCACCCTTACAAACTGGAACTTAATTTTTTTCAAACCACTGTCACCACCACAGCCCAGTAAGAGTACTTTAAAAATATATTGCATGTACCAATTTCCATTTTTTACTTTGAGACATATATATGTTCTGTAATGAATGTATTTATGACCATCTAAGATAAGCAGTTTGAAACCTATCAGCTGTACTTTGGGAGAAAGATGAGGTTTTCTGCTCCCATAAAGATTGTCTGCCTTGGAAACCCTATGCAAGGTCACTATGAGTTGGAACTGACTCAATGGCACACCACCACCACCACCAGTTAAGGAGTTCTGGTGTGGCATTGTAGGCTAAAGAACTGTACAGCAAGGTCAGTTTGAATCACAAGGTTAGCAGTTCAAACTCACCAGTCACTCCTTGGAAACCCTATACAGGGTCACAGTGAATCAGAACTGACTAGATGGCACTTAACAACAACAACAGTTAATCTCAGGGGTCTTGGAGTAGGTCTGTAGGATAAGCACTGGACTGCTAGCTACAAGGTTAGCAGTTCAAACCCATGAGCTGCTCCTCAGAAACTCTATACAGGATTGCTAAATTAAAATTACCTTGAGGATACTTAACAACAACAATAATACTTATGGATCTCTGGTAGTGTAGTGGTTACGAATCTGGCTGCGAACCTTAAGGTCAGCAGTTCAAATCTGCCAGCGGCTTTATGGGAGAAAGATTAGACTTTCTATTCCTGTAAAGATTTACAGCCTTAGAAACCCTGTAGAGGGTCACTGTGAGTCAGAACCGACTCCACACCACCACCACCACCAGTCAGTTTGCCATACTATGGTGTCTTGTATGTTTCTGTGATGTTGGAAATTGTATTACCAGTATTTTAAATACCAGCATGGAAAGAAACCCCTATTAATAGCTTTTAGCAAAGCTTACAGACTAAGACAGACTTTATTGTTGCTGTTATGAGGTACCATCGAGTCAGTACCGACTCATAGTGACCCTACGCAGAACAGAATGAAGCACAGCCTGGGCTTGGGACAACCTCATAATAATTGCAACGTTTGAGTCCATAGCTGCTGCCACTGTGCCAATCCATCTCGTTGAAGGTCTTCCTCTTTTTATCCACCCTATGGCATTGTGGATTAATGCATCAGACTGCAAAGCCATTTGAACTGCAAGGTCGGCAGTTCAAGCTCATCAGCTGCTCCTTGAAAACCCTATACAGGGTTGCTATGGGCCGACTCGATGGCACTTAACAACAACATGTTTTACCAAACATGATCTCCTTCTCCAGGGACTGGTTCATCTTGATAAGATGTCCAAAGCATGAAAGACGAAATCAGTCCTTGCTGGCTTCAAAGGAGCATTCTGGCTGTACTTCTTCCATCTATTTGTTCTTTTAATAGTCTGCGGTGTTTAAATTTCTCCTCCAAACCTGTAACTCAAATTTATCAATTCTTCTAAAGGTATCCTTATTCAAAATGATACATGAAGAAAACAAAGGATCATTAAAAAGACAGGAAAGAAAGAAAATATAAAAATGGATGTCAGAAGAGATTGAAACTTGCTCTTGAATGAAGAAAAGCTAAAGCAACTAGAAGAAAAGAGGAAGTAAAAGAGCTGAACAGAAAATTTCAAAGGGAATTCAAGAAGACAAAGTATTATAATGAAATGTGCCAAGATCTGGCATTAGGAAACCAAAAGGAAAGAACACACTCAACATTTTTCAAGCTAAAAGAATTTTCAAGCTTTGGTGTGCAATATTGAAGAATTCTATGAGAAAAATATTGAACGATGTGTTTTTGTTTGCTGTTAGGGGCCCTTGAATTGACTGGGAATCAACAAAGCCAAACACAGCCAATTCCGGCATCATCTTCACAATTGTTATGTTTGGACCATTGTTGTTGTCATTGCATCAATCCTTCTTTTTGGGGTATTTCTCCATATTGTTGAGGCCTCACTTTACCAAGCATGAGGTCTTTCTTCAAGGCTTGGACCCTCCTAATAACATGTCTAGTGACTGGAGATGAAGTCTTACTATCCTCATGTTTAATGAACATTCTAGTTACACTTCTCTCAAGGCAGATTTGTTTGTTTTTCTGACAGTCAGCATTCATCACCCACAGCATAATTCAACTGCATTGATTCTTTTATGATCTTCCTTAGTCATTGTCCAACTTTCACATGCACACAAGATGATTGAAAATACCATGACATCCAGAAAGCACGGTGACTCCATAGGAAAATACCAACGTTGTGTCATGCACCCCTGAGTCCTCAAAGTGACTTCTTTGTTCATAAACACTTTGGAGGGTCTTTTGCAGCAAATTATCCTACTACAGTAGTACATCTTTTGATTTCTTGACTGCTGTTTCTGTGAGTGTTTGTTGTAGGTCCAAATACAACAAAATCCTTGACAACATCAATCTTTTATTCATTTATCATGATGTTGCTTATTGGTTTGTTTGTTAGGATTTATGCCTTCTTTATGTCAAGGTGAAATCCATACAGAACTGTATAGTGTTTGATCTTTGAAATCCTGATGTGGCATCATAGTATACGCATTAAACCACAGTTAAAACTGCAAGGTCAGTGGTTCAAACTCACCAGTTATTCCTTGGAAACTCTATGCAGGTTCGCTATGAGTCAGACCCAACTCTGTGGTACTTAACAGCAAGTATTCCAAATTTTATATCATATGTATATTGCAGATTATTAATGAGTCTTCTTTCAATCCTAATGTTTAGTTCTTCTTCATATAATCCATCTTCTCAGTTTACAGATTGAATACATTTAGTGAGAGGACACTACCCTGGTGCCCATGTCCTGATGTTAAGATATTCATAATCCCATTGTTTTGTTTAAACAGCTACATCTTGGTCTATGTACAGGTTCCTTATGAGCACACAATTAACTGTTCTGGATAAACTATGGATAAAATTTTCACAATCATTTATCTAGAACATTTAATTATTATGATCAGCACAGTCAAATGTCTTTGTAGAGTCAATAAAAGACAAATAAACAATGTTTTATTATTCTCTGCTTTTAGCCCAAATCCATCTGGTGTCAATAATGATATCCCTCTTTCTACAAACTCTTCTGAGTCTGATTTCACTTTCTGACAGCTCCTTGTGAATGTCAACTGCAATCATTTTCTATTTTTCTTCAAAAAAAAATGTTACTTGCTGTTGCAGACCATGCAGACCCAGTCAGGAGTTCGAGGCCCTGTGGGCCCAAGTGTTGCAGACCATACAGGCTGCAGCCTCTGAGGAACAGACTCTAGCCACCTGGCAGTCACAGCAATTGTTTTTCATCTTAGTGTTCAGTTAGGCTTGTTATTAAATGCGGACATGAAGCCCTGATATCCACAGATAAATATGATATTTTTCTAAAAGCCAAGACTGTAAAATTCCAAACAGGCAAAGTTCTTCCCTCAAAGAATTCAGTCAAAGTAAATTGGGTGGCTCCCCGGTCTCTGTTCTAAGAACAAAAG
>NW_006408531.1:5463442-5466141 GCF_000296735.1 Chrysochloris asiatica | reverse complement strand
ATATCTCTTGTTCCCCGGTTAAGTGCCATCAAATTGGTTCTGATTCTTAGTGACCCTGTAGAGAGTTTCTGAGGATGAGTAGTGGGTTTCAACCACGAACTTTGTGATTAGCAATCTAGTGCTTATATTGCTGTGCCAAACCATGACTCCTCTGTCTATGGTACAACCTTGGAAATCATATAGGGCAGTACTATTCTCTCCAGTAGGAGAACTCTGGATCTGAATCTACCTGATGGCAATGGATTCTGTTTTTAATTTTGGATATTGATCTTCAAACATCCCATTTCCTTTTTGACAATTTCCAAGTTTCCTTCATTCAATACTTTGAACATTTCATGTCTGATTATTAATGGGTGTTTGCAGCTGTTTCTTCTTGTTTTAAATCATGTAACACCAGCAAATGAAGGTCCTAAAACCTTTATTCCATCCATATTATTAAGATCAACTCTGCTGTGAGGAGGCAGCTCTTCCCTAATTATAATTTGAGTCCTTCCAACCTGAAGGTGTTATCTTCTGGCACCATATGAAACAATGTTCCACTGCTATTTATAAGGGTTTCAATGGCCATTTTTTCAGAAGTAGATTACTTGGAATTTATTTCTGAAAACTTTTCAACATGGGTGATTTTGCTAATATTCAAAATATCTATTGGTGGCATATTTTCCAGAATCATAGTAACACACAAGCCATCACAGTTTGACAAACTGACAGACAAGTGATGGATGTACAAGGAAGTAAATACTAATTCTAAGAAAAATGATTCAATAGTGCAAAAATATACCCAAAGGAATTATTTCTATATAATTATATTATCATCTCCAATGTCTGACTGCTTTTGTTTGCTTAATTTTTTTTTTTTCCCTTTTAGAAAATCAGAATCTGATATTTGCTTTCTGATCTGCAGAATTTCTGGTATAAGGCAAACTATCAAAGTATTTTGTCTCTGTAAACTAGGATTACGTTTCTCTGTATACTTGAAGCAAAGAAAAGTAATGAACAAGGTGATCAATCCTTTAAGTAAAAAGTAAAGTATCCTATAGTTGTTTTCCTCCCTACCCTTATAACTAATCTTTTTAACCAAAAATCCTTGGTTCCAACTTGAGAATAGGTTACTCTCCTGTGGGTCAGTCATAGTCACGTGACATACCACTTTAATTTCCTACTCAACTAAATTGTGAGTCACACAGGCATGCAAAGCAAAATTCCATAAATCAAAAGAAAAGAGGTTTCAAAATGTTTTACTTTTGTTATAACCCACAACTAAGCATTTAATTGTTTTAAGGCATTTCATGTTACTCTGTAGCTAGATGATTAATTAAAAAAAAAAGAAAAAAAGATCACTTTGTACCAAGAGAGATGTCTGATACCTTAATACACAATGTAGTGAAAATTTTGTGATTTTCACTATCCTTTTGTGAAGTGGCATCAAGTCAGTTCCGACCCATAACAATCCTGTATAGGGTTTCTGAGGGGCAGATGGTGAGCTTGAACTGCTGATCTTGCAGTTCAAATGGCTTTGCAGTCTGGCACATTAACCCACAGTGCCACACCAGGACTCTTATCTTAAAGGGTGATAATTTAAGTAGTTACCCATAGGGATCATGTGGTTTCTTAAATTGGCAAAATGTGATTTCAGTACATAAGTGAAAATTAATGCAGAGGTTGTCATGACGATACAGAAATTTGGCAAAATGTTCAAAAGCAAAAGTGTTCTTGTGCATCCCTGGATACATGAGTAATGATTTCTGCTCACTGACCTTATGGATTGCTTGGTCATAGAGGTGTTCAGTTCTCACTGTGCCCTCAGTTCTCTGGGTTTAAAAATATCTCAGAGAAACTCTGCTCTTTTTTATCAACTGAGATTATATTTCAACATCTTTATTGTTATGATATTGGTTATTTGAGAAATACGTACTACTAAAAAAACGTGGATTTTTTACTTCACTTACAAACCACAGCAACAACAAATAAAGGATTTGCCATTGAGTCAATTTCAACTGATAGTGATCCTAGAGCAGAGTAGAAGTGCCCCATAAGATTTTCAAGGTTGTCATTTTTTCAGAAGTAAATTGTTACGTTTTTCTCTCACTGGTGAGTTCTAACAACAAGCCTTTCAATTAGCAGCCTAGCATTTAACCCTTGCACTGAAAGAACTCTTTTGTTTAATTTATAACACTGACTAATTTGAAAAGCATGTCTATAACGCATGGCAATTACAAATGTAGTGAAAACTGAAACATGCTAGGAGTATAGTTACTGCTTCTCAAGGTCACAGGCATACCCAAAAATTATTGTAGGTTTGTTTCCAGACCAATACAGTGAAGCAAATACCAAAATGAAGTGAGTTACATGAAAAATATGGTTTTCCAATGCATATAAACATTGTGATTATGCTATACTGTAGTATATAAAGTAAGCAATGTTGTTCTTAGGTGCCATCAAGTTGGTTCCAACTCACAGTGACTGTATGCACAACAGACAAAATACTGCTCGATACTATGCCAGCCTCACAATTGTTGTTTCGCTTGAGGCTCCTGTTGCTGCCACTGTGCCAGTGCTTGTTGGGGTCTTCCTCTTTTTTATTGACTCTTCACTTTATTTTCCATGATGTCTCCTCCAAAGACTGGTACCCCCAATAGCATTTCTGAAGTACAAGAGACAAAGTTTCGCCGTCCTGGTTTCTAAGGAGCATTCTGGGT
>NW_006408531.1:5460263-5462412 GCF_000296735.1 Chrysochloris asiatica | reverse complement strand
TCTGTGAGGCACAATAAAGTGAAGGGCAATAAAATGATCTGTGACTGGTGTCATTGAAAACTAGCCCCCATCTCCACCTAGTGAATGAGGGAAAATGGTAACACAAATGATTTTATAAATTTGATACATTTGTAGAGCTGTGTCCAAAAAGCTATCAGTTGTTGATTTTATATATGTTGATGCATAGTTATTAAGTAAATGTGAAATGCCTTGACAAGAAAAGATTTTCCTTTGTTTCCTACAGAACAGAGGTGAAAAGTAAAATACTTTCTAGAAATTTAATTAATGTAACATCACAGACTATGTACTCTATTCAATAATTTCTAGCTATTTCTATACTTTCTAGAGCTTTGAAGTTTTGATCATGTTTCACTTTCTTATAAAATTTCTCTTAGTATCTTTACAGCATCCAGGCCTGAGTATTTGCTGTGGGAACCAACTCTAAAGCACTAAACAACAAGTTGCTAACTGAGAAGATGTAATGGCTCAAAGGTTAAGCACTCAGCTTTTAAACAAAAGGTTGTCAGTTTGAAACCACCCACTGGCTCTGCAGTGCAGAAAAAGACCTGACTATCTGCTCCCACAAAGGTGACAGTCTAGGAACCCCTGTTGGGACAGTTACACTCGCCCTATAAAGTTGCTAAAGGGTCACCAAGAATTTACTTGAGAATACAACACAGTTGTTGTTCTGTCCTCTAGAAACATAATTCAAAACAATCAGACATTATTTAAGCTAGTACTCATACTAAACTATATGCATCTGACTTCACTATGGTTAATGTTTTTTGGAGAAAGAATGAGACAAGATGTATGGAAAGAAGAAAACACGAACACACAGGTAGAACAGGAAGTTCAATAAATCATCTTATAAGGAGTGGAGGCCTGGAAAGAATAAGGAAAGTTTCCAGAAATGAGGTGAGAGGCATACGTTTAATAACATAAAAGGCCTGGAGTGTTTTAACTAGACATGTGCTATATTTATATTTGTAATGTCAAGTGTGGAAATAGATTAGAATAGAAAACACCAAAGATTAGAAGACAAAGCAAAAGCACATTAATAAGGACACCCAATAAAGATGGAGAAAAGGAAATTAAAATTTTAAAACCAGTGGCATCATAAGTGTTTGTGTCACCCAGTGACACCATGATGTCATTCATGGTGTCACCAGCCCTCATGGGCTTCCTTCATCTCATGCCACACAACAATGCTTATTATCCATTTTAATCATATGTGATAAATATAGCTATAAATTGCTTGAAGGCAGTATTTCTTAAATTATATGAATACTAACAGCATTGTTCTGTAAAATATTCCTACAGTGACTTATGACATGATTACCTACAGAATTATTAATGACACTGGAAGTCTTTTTACTTTTCTACTTATTTTCCTTTAATTACTACTTAATTATCAAAATATGTATTGACAGAAGTTGACAAATATTATTAGTCACACTATTATAGCTAAAACAACAGAAAAGTTGACAAAATCAGCAACTAGAGAAACAACTGCAGCAATAAAAACAACACTGCCTGCTTATAGTGCATTCAGACAACGTTGTGAAGCATTAACAAAATTGGTTAATAATGGAAGCTCTTTTCTGAGCATATTGGTGGTGTTGTGGTGGTGGTGCTGGCTATTAAGTGCTGTCGAGTTGGTTCTGCCCCATAGCAACCCTATATAGGGTTTCTGAGTAATAACTGGAGAGCTTGAACCACTGACCTTGTAGTTCAGACAGCTTTGCAGTCTGGCGCATTAACCCACAGCACCACACCAGGCCTCTATTATTGTTGTTAGTTGCCATCAAGTCAGTATCAGCTCAAATCAACACTATATACAACAGACCGAGTCACTCACAATCATTGCTATGTTATAGCCCATTGTTGTTGCCATTGTACCAATCCATCTCACTGGGGGCCAAAATATATTTTCTCTGACCCTCCACTTTACAAAACATGGTATCTTTTTCCAGGGACTGGTTCCTCCTGACAATATGCCCAACATATGAGAGACAAAGTCTTGGCCATCCTGGAGTCCAGGGAGCATTCTCTCTGTACTTCTTTCAACACAGATTTGATTGTTCTTTTGGCAGTCCATGGTACTTGTAATATTCTCCTCCAACACTATAACTCAAATTCATTAATTCTT
>NW_006408531.1:5456842-5459320 GCF_000296735.1 Chrysochloris asiatica | reverse complement strand
TGCTTACAGCCAAGATCCATCTGACATCAGCTATGAAATGCGTCATTCCATGTCCTTTTCGAAATCTGACTTGAACTTCTGGTAGTTCTCTGTCAATGTACGGATGCAGCTATTTTTGAATTAAATTTAACACTGCTTTACTTGAATGCGATATTAACGATATTTTCTAATGATTTCTGCATTTTGTTGGATCACAATATGAATTTCTGCCAACTATTTAGCCAGGTACCTGTCTTACAAATTTCTATACATGAGTACCTCCACCGCTGAATCAGTTTGTTGAAACATTTCAATTTATAGTCCATCAATTCCTGGTGCCTTGTTCTTCTTCACTGCCTTCAGTGCACTTTGGACTTCTTCCTGCATTACCATTGGCTCTTGTTCATATGTTACCTCTTGAAATGGTTGAACATCAACCATTTACTTTTGGTACAATGACGCTTTGTATTCTTTCCATCTTCTTTTGATGCTTTTTACATCATTCAATATTTTGCCCATAGAATTCATAAATATTTCAAGTCAGGGATTTAAATTTTTCTTCAGTTCCCTCAGCTAAAGAAATGTTGAGTGAGTTCTTCTCTTCTGGTTCAAGTTTTGACATGTTTCATTACAATATTTGACTTTGTCTTTTCGAGCTGACCTTTGAAATTTTCTAATCAGCTCTTTTGCCTCCTCATTTCTTTCATTTGCTTTAGCATCTCTGTACTGGAGAACAAGTTTCAAAGTTTCTTCTGACATCTATTTTGGTTTTGCTTCTTTCTTGTCTTCTTAATGATCTTTTGCTTGCTCCCTGTAATGATATTCCTGATGTCATCCCACAACTCTTCTGGTCTTCCATCTTTAGTGTGTAATGCATCAAATCTGCTCTTCAGAGGTCTCTACATTCAGGTGGGATATGTTCAAGGTTCCACCACTCATCTGTCAGTTTGACATACTGTGGTAGCTTGTGTGTTTATATCATTCTGAAAGCTATGCCACAGGTATTTTAAATATCAGCAGGGTCACCCACAGTGGACAGGTTTCAGCTGAACTTCCAGATGAAGACAGACTAGGAAGAAAGAAATACAGATGACTTCCAACTATTAAGTCACTGAAGACTTTATGAATTGCAGTGGAACACTGTCAACACCAGATTATTGAGTTTTGAAACATCATGAAGAGCACCAGAATGTTTTCAGATATAGTGCCAGAAGATTAGCTTCTCAGTTTGAAAGGAACTCTAATGCAACTGGGGAAGAGCTACCTCCTCAAAGTAGAGTAGATCATGAAAACGTAAACAAATTAAAGTACTCGGGACCTTCATTTGCTGATGGGGCACAACTCTCAAAATGAAGAGAAACAGCCGTAAACATTCATTAATAATTGGAATTTGGAATGCTAGGAAAATTGGAAATTGTCAAAAATGAAATGGTACGTAAAAACATTGATATCGTAGGCATCAGTGAGCAGAAATGGACTGATATTTGGCATTTTAAATAATAAGAACATATCCAGATCAGTCATGAAGCACAATGCAGGCTGTGATAGGATAATATCCATATGCCTACAAGGAAGACCACTTAATACCACTACTGTTTAAATTTACTCAATGGCCACTAAAGCCAGTGAGGATGAACTAGACAAATTCTATCAACATCTTCAGTTTAAGATTGATCAAACTTGCAATCAAAATATATTGACAATTACTGGCAATTGGGATGCTAACATTGGAAACAAAGAGCAAGGAATGGTAGCTGGAAAATATGGACTTGGTGACAGAAATGATGTTGGAGATCACATGATAGAATTTTGCAAGATCACTGGCTTCTTCGTTGCAAATACCTTTTTAAACAACATAAAAGATGACTATACACATGGACATCACCAGGTGGAATACTCAGAAATCAAATTGACTATGTCTGTTGAAAGCAACTGGGGAAAAGTTCCACATCATCAGCCAAAACAAGGTCAGGAGGAGACTATGGAGCAGACTATCAGTAGCTTATATGTAAATTCAGGCTAAAGCTGAAAAAACTTAAAACAAGTCCATGTGAGCCAAAATATTATCTCAAAACATATCCCACCTGAATTTAGAAATCCTCTAAAGAACAGATTTGATACATTAGACACTAAAGACAGGAAATCAGAAGAGTTGTGGGATGACATCAAGAACATCAGGAAGAAAGAAAGTTAAAGGTCAGTAAGGAGAAATTTAAAAGGCCAAAATATATGTCAGATGAGATTTTGAAACTTGCTTTCCAGCGTAGAGATGTAAAATCAAATACAAGAAGTAAGGAGGCACAAGAGCTGAACAGAAAATTTCAAAATCAAATATTATAACAAGACAAAGTCAAATATTATAACAAAATGTGCAAAGGCTTGGGTTAAAAAACCAAGAGGAAAGGACACACTCAGCATTTCTCAAACTGAAGGATTAAAGAAAAAATTCAATTCTTGATTGCAGTAGTGAAGGATTCTCTGGGCAAAATATTAAATGAT
>NW_006408531.1:5452184-5454842 GCF_000296735.1 Chrysochloris asiatica | reverse complement strand
TGAGGGGTTTACCCTCTGGAACCATATTTGTTTTCCCTCAGTGTTTATAATAACTAATTTTTCAGAAATGGTCCATTTGTTCTTTTTTCCCAGTCTGTCTTAGTCTGGAAGCCGCACTGAAACCTGTCAATCATGGGTGATTTTTGTAATATTGCTGATGTTTGTAATTTTGGTCCTGTAGTTTCTGAAATCACAAAAATACCAACATGCAAACTATCATAGTACCAGAAACTAGGAGAGGGAGTGCTGATGGATTTCATTAGGAAGTTTAAGAAGCTTGTTAGCATAGAGTTTTAGCCTTGTAGCTATACTGACGCTTGCACCTGGATTGATAGAAAATGTTTTTGTTGTGATAACTGCAGTGATATTTTTATTAAAATAATACATTTCTACTGAAACACTTGACACCCCTTCAGACAATATCACTCCTTGTGGCCTGCATTTCCTGCACCCCCATAGTGATGCCGCTGATTATACAAAATGTTCACTTTTCCAAGGGATTACTATCCATTTTTAATCCTTTTGCTTTTCAAAACAATGTCTCATTTCATCTGTCCTAGACTGGTGTGTTGTTGTTGTTGTTATGTGCCGTGGAGTCGGTTCCGACCCATAGCGACCCTGTACAGGGTTTCCGAGGCTGCAAATCTTTACGGGAGCAGAAAGCCTCATCTTTCTCCCGTGGAACCACTGGTAGTTTCGAACTGCTGACCTTGCGGTTCACAGCCTGATTCGTAACCACTACGCTACCAGAGTTCCTTAGACTGGTGTGGAGCTGCAGGATAATGTGCTCGATCACAAACTTGGTTTGAACTGAAAGGTCAGCAGTTCAAACCCACCAGCTGTTCTTCAGAAACCCTATACAGAGTCAATATGGTTCAAAACGAACTCAACAACACTTAACAACAACAATAAACTCTTCTCAGAGAGTATTATAACTTCTTATTGTTAGAGGACTCCTGGTGTGGTGCTATGGGATCAGCACTGGACTGTGGACCACAGGGTCAGCATTGGAACCCACCAGCTGCTCCTTGGAACCCTATACAGAGTCACAGTGATTTGGAATCAATTTAATGACTATTAAAAACATTTTTAGAGGATGGCAAAAGACCTGGCAGTGTTTCATTCTCTTGTGCATTGGGTTACTATGAGTTAGAACCAACGTGACAGCACCTAACAACAGTTCATAGATAGAGGAGCCCTGTTTGCACAATGTTTACTGCTTGTTTGCCAACCCAAAGGTCAGTGGTTTAAACCTGCCCAGCAACTCCAAGGGAGAAAAGACACGATGATCTGGTCTCATAAAGACGATAGCCTGGAAAACTCTATGGGGCCGTTCTACTCGTCACATATGGTCACTATGAGTTGGTATTAGTTTCAGGATGTTGTTGTTGTTAAGTGCCGTCGAGTTGATTCTGACCCATAGCGACCCTGTACAGAATTTCCAAGGTTGTGAATCTTGATGGGAGTAGAAAGCCTCATCTTTCTCCTACGAAGCGGCTGATAGTTTCGAACTGCTAACCTTAAGGTTCACAGCCCGATTCATAACCACTATGCTACCAGAGCTTCAGGACACTAAGCAACAATTCCTAGATGAAGAAACTGAACATACTGATAGGTTAAAAAGAACTTCCACCAAGTTCATACAACAGGTAAATAAATTTGAGATGAAGTCTGTTTAATTCTAGAGGTATATCCATTGAATGAGTCCTGTTGTGGTTGGTGCTGTGATAAGCACTGGACTGCTAACTGTAAGAGTGGTGACTCAAACTCACCAGCTACTCCTCTGAAATCCTATGTAGGGTCACTAGGAGTTGGAACCAAGTCATTGACTTAACAACCACATCCATTAAATGGGAGCGTTGCTGGTGTAGTGAGTTACACATTGGACTTTTAACCGCAAGGTAGGATGAGGCTTTCCACTGCGGTAGAAATTTACAGCCTCAGAAACCCTATACAGGGTCACTGTGAGTTACAACCAGTTTAACAACAAACAACAACAGCCCATTGAATAACTGTGAAGAAAGAGAAGAAGCAAAGAATTATTTCTATTGTTAAACAGCAAATCAGCCGTACCCATTCCTGTTTTTTATAAACAGTACCACTTTCAGTAGAAGAGAACCAACAAGAAATCCTTGTGAAGGTTTTTACTTAACTTCATATGCTAATAAAGAAATTGGAGTATAATTTAAGGGAGATTCATTAGAAAATATTATGACATTATAGTCTTTTAGAAACTTAGAAATGTTTTCAGAGTGTAATTTTTTTCTAATTTTATCTTGTACGTGTCTTTATCTTGTCGGCCCAGACTAACATACAATATAACATTGAGTGGACAGACTTGGAAGTCAGCTCAGTAAAACGCCTCATATGACAAACCGAAGGAACTGAGACAACGGTCCTGTGACTTCACATGAAATTTACACTGTCTGGATTCTATGAAACCAAAACATCTTTTTTTTTCGGTTAATAGATTCTAATGGAGCACTTTCCACCACTCATCTGTCAGTTTCTCATGCTGTGGTAGCTCGTGTGCAGCTGTAACGCTAGAAACTATCTGTGCCGGCAGAGTCACCATTGAGGTTTTCAGCTGAGTTTTCATCTGTTTCCCGACTAAGCCAGACTAGGAAGAAGGAGAGGCGGACTACTTCTGAATTATTA
>NW_006408531.1:5449003-5450663 GCF_000296735.1 Chrysochloris asiatica | reverse complement strand
CTCACAACAGTTAAATATACAAAGAGAAATAGAATGTTGGTAAGGTAAAACAAAGGGTACAAATTCTGGTCAGTGCCCTGCTAATTGTTAATGAAGGTAGAAAACAGATTTGAATGCCTATTTTAATTACCTTCATTAGTTATTTCCCCCCTCCTGTGAATCCCCGCCCCCCCACCCCATCCCCCACCCCCAGGTCTCCCATAGCCCAGGTTCCTGGAGTCCTTAATGTTCATAATCAGTCATTTTAATAAGCCAATAAATGTTGGAACTAGTTAAGTAATTTCTTTAAGAAAGATCAGCAGAAGGCTGGTCCCTGTAAGTTGGAGGATAAAGATATTCCAAATGTTCAAGTTTTTCAACATGTTATTCCACTCCATGGTCCTTGATATCATTCACCACTCCTCCCTTCCCTAAAGTACAAAGGTCCTTCAACACACTGTGATGTCTCACAAAATTCACAATTGTCAAAGGGAATGGCTCACATTGTTATGAAGACTGATAAGTTCCAAGTCTGTAGTTTAGAGATTAGTATGGAGGAATCTTGTCACCCACGTAGTTTGAGGAGCTGAGGAACCCTAGCTGACAGGTCAGATGATAAGCTGTTGATACATGAGGCTGTCGAAACTGATGAATGAGGTCAGGTGATGTGCCTGAAGACCCACAAACTGGATAGAGGTCAGATCTACATGAGCCACATACAAGATCCAGGACAAGAGAACAAGCTGGTCAAAGGCCATCTTATAAACCTTGTGAAACATTTTGATGTCTCAATTTTTTGTCTACACAAAGGGGATCTTCTTCTTTTTCTCTGAATCTCCATATTAAAATATGCACACAAGTAAAAATGGAAAAATATTTTTTTTAATTGTCGAGATCCAATTCTGTGGCCATCTCTTCATCAATTATTATATGTTTGGAGACCTTATGTCAATGACTTGCATTTTGTTATGATGCTGAATAGAAGATGCTTCCAGAGTAAGACAGACAAAGAAGAAAGGCCTGGTAATCTAGTTCTGAGAAAAATCAGCCAATGAAAACCCTACCACAAGTGATGACGATGATGCATTCAGGACCAGACAACGTTCCATACTAGATTGTACCTGAGGCAACTTTGAGACAGAACCCACTTAAAGCAACTATCAATACCAAGGTACCTCTGGCTCCATTGGTCCACACTGACAACTACCAAAGACATAAAGAATTTTGCTGTGGTGGGTTTTTGAGAATGAAATGTTTCCTCTCATAAAGAATGTCAGCATGTTCTCCAAATGTACAGCATGCAAGCCAAATGCCACTGGGCATAATCCTTATACACTTGGCAACAAAAAACAGATGTTTCTGTTGGTGTTATTAAATGCTGTTGAGTTGCTTCCAACTCATAGTGACCCTATGTAGGGTTTCTGCAAAAAAATAAAAATAAAAAAAAATTGTGATGACCATGTCTGATGTCCTCTAGGTTCACAAGGGGTAATGAGAATGAAACTCAAAATCAGCCCAAAATCAGCCTGACATGCTTCTACCCTACAACCTTCTTTATCCTATTCTGACACCAACCACCCCTCCCTCAGCACTCCCTGCTTCACATCTGGTTTTGATGATTCATTGCAATAGTGACACAGACCTCTTAACAATACTCACAATGATGGGGTTTATTAGGAAA
>NW_006408531.1:5446115-5447812 GCF_000296735.1 Chrysochloris asiatica | reverse complement strand
CTTCCTTTTTTTCTCTGAATCTCCATTTTACCAAACCTTCTCCAGGGACTGATCCTTCCTGACAATAAGTCTGAAGTGTGAGAGACAAAGTCTGGCCATCCTGGCTTCTAAGGAGAATTCTGACTGTACTTCTTCCAACACAGATCCGTTTGTACTTTTAATATTCTCCTCTAACACCGTAACACAAATGCATCAATTCTTTTATGGTCTACCTTATTCATTGTCAAAATTTTGCATGCATTTGAGGTTATTGAAAATATCATGGCTTGGGTCAGGTACACTTTGGTACTTAAAGTGACATATTTGTTCTTCAAAAGTTTAAAGAGGTGTTGTGCAGCAGATTTGTGTAATGCACGTCATTGTTTCATTTTTTTCACCGCTGCTTCCATGAGTGTTGATGGTTGAGCCAAACAAAATGAAGTCTTTGATAACTTCAATATTTTCTCCATTTATATGGATGTCATTTACTGTTGCAGTGGTGAGGATTTTTTATTTTTTTACATTGAGGTGCAACTCATACTGAAAACTATGGTCTTTGATCTTCATTAGTAAGTATTTTAAGTCCTCTTCACTTTCAGAAAGCAAGGTTGTATCATCTGCATATTGTTAATGAGATTTTCTCCAATCCTGAAGCCACATTTTTCTTCATATAATCCTACCACTCAGATAATGTGCTCACCATAAAGACTGAACAAGCAGGGTAAAATAATACAACCTTTGTGTTATATTTTTAAAGCATTCACTGTTCCCTTGTTCTGTTCAAACAACTGTCTCTTAGTCTATGTACAGGTTCCTTATAAGCACAATTATATGTTCCAGGACATTCATTCTCCCCAGTGTTGTCCATAGCTTGACATGATCCACACAATCAAAAGCCTTAACATAGGCAATAAAGCACAGGTAAGCATCTTTCTAATATTATCTGCTTTTGGCTAAGGTACATCTGACATTATCAATGATATCCCTCATTCAACGTCTCCTTCTGAATCCAGCTTGAACTTTTGGAAATTCTCTGTCAATGTATGGTTGCAGCCATTATTGCATTACCTTTAGTAAAACTTTACACACATAGAATATCAGTCACATTGTCCTGTGATTTCTGCATTATGTTGTGTCACCTCTCTTTGGAATGGGCACAGATATGGCTCTCTTGCAGTTAGTTGGTCAGGCAGTGGACTTCCAAATTTCTTAATATAGATAACTGAGTGTTTCCAGTGCTTCATCAATGTGTTGGAAGTTTTCAATTTGTATTCCATCAATTCCCAGAGCCTTGTTCTTTGCCAATGCTTTCAAGCACCTTGGACTTCTTTCTTCAATATCATTGGATCTTGATCATATGCTACCTTTTCAAATTTGGGAACACAGACCGTAATTTTCTGGTACAGTGGTTCTGTGTATTCTTTATTTTGATACTTTCTGCATCATTTACCCATGTTGTTGTTAGGTGCCATCGAGTCAGTACTGACTCATACTGTCCCTATGCACAACAAAACAAAACACTGCCCAGTCCTGGGCCATCCTCACAATTGTTGCCACACTTGAGCCCATTGATGCTGCCATTTTACCCATAGAATCCTACAATATTAAAATTCAAGTCTTGAATTTTACTTCAGTACCCTCAGCTTGACAAATGGTGAAAATGCTCTTCCCTTTAGGTGTTCTAACTACAGGTCTTTGCACATTTTGTTATAATATTT
>NW_006408531.1:5443924-5444807 GCF_000296735.1 Chrysochloris asiatica | reverse complement strand
CAGCATTATTTCTATCACCAAGTCCATATTTTCCAATTACTGATCCTTCCTCTTTGTTTTCAGTCTTTGCATTCCAATCACCAGGAATTATCGATACATCTTGCTTATATATTTGATCAATTTCAAACTGAAGAAGTTGGTAGAATATTGCAATTTCCTCATCACTGGCTTTATTGGTTAATGCATAAATTTGAATAATAGTGGCTTTAGCTGGACTTCTAGCACATGTATAGATATTATTCTATCAGTGTCCTTCAAGACAGATCTCAATATATTTGTTTTGATGATGAATGCAGCACCATTCCCCCACAGTTTGTCATTCCCGTCATAGTAAATCATGTGATTTTCAGATTCAAAATGGCCAATGCCAGTCAATTTCAGCTCAGGATATCCATCCATGTTTTGCATTCCATTTCATTTTTAACAATTTCAAATTTTCCTAGATTCATACTTCACATGTTCCATGTTCTGAGTAATAATAGATGGTTACAGCTGTTTCTTTTCATTTTGAGTTGTGCCCCATCAGTCAATGAAGGTCCAGAGGCTTTACTCCATTCTCATCATCATGGTCAACTCTTTGAGGAGATGGTTTTTCCACAATCATATTTTGAGTGCTTCCCAACCTGAGGGGCTTATCTACTGGCACTATATCTGACAATATTCTAATGCTCTTCATATTCAATATTCAATAATATAAAGCTAACAGTGATCCACTCTATTTATAAGGTTTTCAGTGTCTGTATATTCAGAAGTAGTCTGTCTCTCCTTCTTCCTAGTCTGTGTTCATCTGGAAGTTCAGCTGAAACTTTTCTACCGGGGCGACCCTGTTGGTAAATAAAATACTGGCGCAATAGCTTCCAGAATCACAGCAACTCACAAACCA
>NW_006408531.1:5442464-5443549 GCF_000296735.1 Chrysochloris asiatica | reverse complement strand
CTCGTAGTGACCCTGCATAGAGTTTCTGAGGAGTGGCTGGTGAGTTTGAAGAACCAATGTTACAATTCAAACAGAATTTGCTGTCCAGTGCATTATCTCACAGCACCACACTAGGATTCCATATTGTAATTGTTGTCATTGTTGTTGTTAAGTGCTGTCGAGTGAGTTCTGACTCATAGCAACCCTGAATAGGGTTTCCAGGAGTAGCTGGTGAGCTTGAACTGCCGAACTTGTGCTCCAGCACATTAACCCACAGTGCCACACACCAGGAACTAAAAGTGTACCGTTCTAGTCTTCAAATTTTTATGTTCAGTAGATATTTACATTACACTAATTATATTATTTGGAGAATAAAATTGTACACTTTTAGATCCTGGTACGGTGCTGTAGGATAAGCACTGGACTGCTAGCCTCAAGGTCAGCTGTACAAATCCACCAACCACCCCTCAGAGACCCTATACAGTGTCCCTATGAGTAGAAACTGACTCAACAGCACGTAACAACGATATGATCAATATACCTTTTTTTTTCTTAAACATATATTCACTTGCTTTCTTTTGGTCTTGGATAACTATTTCATAAATATTCATAGTAAGAAAAAAATAGAAATTTAGAATGTCCTACCACTTCTAGAAGCTGCTATGGGTGTCCATACTAGGATGTTTGGTGGCTTCTTTTTATCCACTGCCTTTATAAGCTTATAGTTGCTGTTGTTAAATTTCATCCAGTAGGTCTGACTCATTGCAACCCTGCATAGACTTTCTGAGTTTGTAAATCATTGGGGAAGCAGAAAGCCTCATCTTTCTCCCATGGAGCAAGCTATTAGGCTCAAACCACCAACCATGTGGGGACTGAAGAGTTTATAACCAACCTTTTAATTTTGTGAGTGAAGAAAAGGATTTTGCTTTAATGACTTCTGTGAATGTTACCTTTGATAGAAATCAGGTTTTCTTCTTATGGGCAGAGTTGTATTTTTGTTACTCAAACTGTTCTGCAATGTTGCCATTGTCACCCTAAAACTGGCCTGCAGCAATTGTTATGACGGAGATGCAAGGTTTTAACGATCCTTGCAAAATCAATTAGAT
>NW_006408531.1:5440351-5441715 GCF_000296735.1 Chrysochloris asiatica | reverse complement strand
GTTTCTGAGGAGCATCTGGCGTGTTTGAACCACTGACCTTGCAGTTAGCAATCCAGTGTTTATTCTACAGTGTCACACGAAGATTATGTCATGTCATCTCCTAAAACTGCAACTTTATTTGAATAATTCATATAGTTGATTGCAGACTTTTCATAAATTAACCAAGATCCTAGCAGATTCTTAACATCAGTTAAAATAATCAAATACACATCTAAGTATATTTCCTACAGTGTATATAAAGTGTTGTTTTTAAGTACCTTGGGGTGGGTTCTGACTCAGAGTGACACTGAATAGGGTTTCCAAAGAGTAGCTAGTGGGTTTGAGTCAACAACCTTGCAGTTAGCAGTTCAGAGATTATCCTACAGCTCAACCCCAGGACTCCATGTGTATAGAAATCATTAGCTAAAGCATCTGTTAATGGTAGGAAATTAACAATCTTATCATCTCCAGATAAGAGATTTAGTGAAAAATTTACTCAATTAACAGATGTTGCAAATTATTTTTATCTGTATTTTATTAGACTGTTTTGAAACCTAAAATATAAAAATTCTTTAAGATGAGCTTTTAATTGGGCACAATAACAGTTCTTAATGATTTCACACAAATTGAGCTAAGTGGTCCTACTCATAAAATATTTTAAATGTACTAGTGTTTGAAAAGAGGTATAATCAGCATTCCCAAAGCTAAGATATTATACTGTTTTATTTAACCAAAAGTCTCAATAAAAAAATTATAAGTCACAATGTTGCACAAAATGTACATATTCAATAGTGCTTTTTTTGAGTAGAATGAAATTATTGCTGAATTATTCACAAAGAATAATCTCCAATAAATTGGACTCCCTGCACAACAATAGAGAATGAGGACATTTGGTAAATATAGCTATAGATATGAAGATATAGAAATAGAGACAGAGAGATACATGCTTACGCCAGATTTGAGAGTACAAAATTCCAAAATTTTTGAAGTCCTCTTGTGTGTGTTGTGTGTTTTCATGTTTTTTCATGAACGTTTAAAAATTTTTGAAGCCCCCTCACATGTGTGTATGCACACAAGAATGTGAGTATATACTCTTATACAGTGAGCCAAAACTCGACAGGTCTACTGTTTTTCCAGGTCTCTGAAATTTTCTGCCTTTTACAGGGTGCAGACTTTTCTATTGTTCTCTATTAGTGGAAAAATTTGCATTTTCCTTCTCTGACAGGTTTCCATCTTATACATATTCTGGATAGACAAAACTGACTGTACTGAAGAATATTTAGGTCATTTTCTCCAATAAATCTCCACGTGAAGGAGATGCAGAATTTGTAGCTAGCACTCACGAAGTATGCTTTGGCATGCTTAGTGAGTCTGTTGTTGTTGTT
>NW_006408531.1:5437394-5438396 GCF_000296735.1 Chrysochloris asiatica | reverse complement strand
CTGCAAACCACAGGTTGGTTGTTCAAATCCACCAGCTGCTCCTCGGGAACCCTATACTAGGTTGCTATGATTCGGAACCAACTCAATGGTACTTACCAACAACAAACCATTTTCTTCTGAATCTGGCTTGAATTTCTTTAGCTGCCTGTGGATATACTGCTGCAAATCTTTTTGAATTATGTTCAGGAAAAATTTACTTGTAGGAGTTATTGATGATATTGTTGGGTAATGCCTGCATTTCATAGGATTACCTTTCTTTGGAATGAGCACAAACACAAATCTTTTCCAGTCCACTGGCCAAATTTCTTGTCACAGACAAGTGAGTGGTTCCAATGCTACACAAGTTTGTTGAAACATTTCAGTTGACATCCTGTCATTTCCTTGTTTTTCACTTGTGCTTCTTTTTTAAATATTATTAGCTTTTTATCATATTCTAAATCTTGAAATGGTTGAATGATGACCAAGTATTTTTGGTACAGTGTCACTGTGTATCCCTTCCATTTTCTTTTAATTTTTTTCTGCATTGTCAATATTTTGCCCACAGAATTCTTCCATACAGCAACTCAAAGTTTGAATAATTGGTACAACTTTAAAATTTATAAACTACAAATTTTATGGAAGTAGCTTAAGACCCACATTCAATTTTAAGAAATGTTGTTGTTGTTAGGTGCCATCAAGCCATTACCAACTCACAGTGACCCTATGCACAACAGAATAAAATACTGCCTAGTCCTTCACCAACCTCTCAATCTTTGCTATGACAGAGCCCATTTCTGCTACCACTGTGCCAATTCATATCTTTGGGGATCTTCCTCTTTTTCTCTAATGCACAACATTATCAAACATGATATCTTTCTCCAGGAACTGGGCCCTCCTGATACTATGCCTGAAATATGAGAAATGAAGGCTGGCCATCTTGTTTCCAAGGAACATTCTTGCTGTACTTCTTCCAACAGAGATTGGTTTGTTCTTTTGGCAGTCCATGGTACTTTTAATATTCCC
>NW_006408531.1:5430348-5435034 GCF_000296735.1 Chrysochloris asiatica | reverse complement strand
ATTCTCCTATATCATCATATTGTTTGATGTGGTTGGTGCATAAATATGAATAATAGTAGTATTAACTGGTCTTCCTTGTAGACATATGGATATTATCCTATTAGAGACAATGTTGTACTTCAAGATAAATTTTGATATATTCTTTCTGATAATGAATAAGATACCATTCTTCTTCAATTTGTCACTCCTGGCATAGTAAACCATGGGATTACCAGATTCAAACCAGTCCATTCCAGCTCACTGATGCTTAGAATATTCATGCTTATGTGTTCCATTTCATTTTTGACAATTTCCAATTTTTCTAGATTCATACTTTTCATATTCCATGTTCTGATTACTAATGGATGTCTATAGTGATTTCCCTTTGAGTTGTATCCCTTCGACAAGTGAAAGTCCCAAAGACTATTTCGTTCATGTCATCACAGTCAACTCTACTTTGAGGAAGCAGCTCTTCTGGAGTAGTATTTTGAGTGACTTCTAGCCTGAGGGCTCTTTTTCTGCTCTATATCTGACAATAATCTGGTCCTTTACATCATATTTCAATATTCAGAATTCTTATGCTAGCAGTGTTCCCCTGTTATTCACAAGGTTTTCAATGACTAAATATGCAGGAGTAATCCTGTCTCTTCTTCTTCCCAGTCTGTCTTTGTCTGGAAATGCATCTGAAACCTGTCCATAATGTGTTGCCTTGCTGGTATTTAAAATACTATGGTATAGGTTCCAGAATCGTAGCAACCTGCAAGCCATCACAGTATGACAAACTGGCAGGCAAGTTGTCATTTAAAAAAAATAATGCATAATAATCATGGGACACCAAAGAGTCAAAACACTCTTGAAAGCAAAGAACAAAATTGGAGGATTCACACTTCTCATTTCAAAATCTACTGTAAAGTTACCACACTCATGACTTTGTGGTACTGGCATTGTTGTTGCTGTTAAGTGCTGCTGAGTCAGTTCTGACTCGTAGTGACCCTGTATCATATTTCCAAGGATCAACTGATGAATTTGAACCACTGACCTTGTGGTTCAAACCCACCTTGCAGTCTAGCATATTTTCTCATAGCACCACATCATAAGAGTTCACAAATAGATCAATGGAATGAATTGAGAGTCCAGAAATAAATTGATGCATGTATTGTCACTGATACTCAACAAAAGTGTCAAGACAATTCAATGGGAACAAACTAGGTTTTCTTCAGCAAATTATTCTGATCCAAATGGATTGCTATTATTGTTAAGTGCTGTCAAGTCAATTTGACTCATAGAAATCCTGTATAAGATTTCCAAGGAACAGTTGGTGGGTTTAAAGTGCCAACTTGACCTTGTGGTTTGAAGTCCAGTACTGATCCTGCAGCACCAAGCCAGGAGTCCAGTGGAGAGTCCAAATGCTTAGTCATAGGCAAAAGATTAAACCAACCTCATACCATATATAAAAGTTAACTCAAACTGTATCAAAGGCCATAATATATGGTGTTTATTATACAAAACTCTTTGAAGAAAACACAGCTGTAAACAAATTTGTGACTTAAAATAAAAAATGGTATCTTATATATGACACCTAAAGCACAAGCAAGCAAAGAAAAAAAGAGATAAATTGGACTTCATCAAATTTGTTAATACTTGCCCTTCAAATGACACTGTCAAAAAAATGAAAAGATGGAGAAGAATTACTGCAAATTGTATATATGACAAGAGATTTGTTTTTAGAATACATAAAAAAAAAAAAAAAAGGAGCTCTGGTAGCGTAGTGGTTACGAATCGGGCTGTGAACCTTAAGGTCAGCGGTTCGAAACTACCAGCCGCTCCGTGGGAGAAAGATGAGGATTTCTACTCCCGTAAAGATTTACACCCTCGGAAACCCTGTACAGGGTCGCTATGGGTCAGAACCGCATCGACGGCACTTAACAACAACAACAACAAATAACAAACAATTCAGCAATAAAAAGAAAAATAACCCAGTTAGAAATTGGTAAAGGATTTGAATTTTTCTAATGAAGATTCACAAATATAAACAACTCTGTAGAAAGGTGTTCGACATTATTGATCATTAGAAAAATGGAAACTAAAACCAAAATGAGATTCATCTTCAGACCTATTCTGGTAGTGTAGTGGTTACGAATTGAGCTGCTAACCTCAAGGTCAGCAGTTTGAAACTACCAGCCATTCCACAGGAGAAATATGAGCTTTTCTGCTCCCATAAAGATTTATAGCCTCGGAAACCCTGTACAGAGTCACTGTGAGTTGGAACCGACTCCACAGCACATAACAACAACAACAAAGATTTACAGCCTCGGAAACCCTATGCAGGGTTGTTATGGGTTGGAATTGACTACACAGCACACTACCACCACCACCAGATGGATGTCATTAAAAAGACAAATAATAATAAGTGTTGACAAAGATGTAGAAAAATTGCAATCCTAGTTCATTGCTAATGGGAGTGCAAAATTGTGCAGCTTCTCTGGAAAAGATTTTGGCATTTACTCAAAAAAGTTATACTTAACTGGTTTTATATGATGATATGATTGGGCATACGTATCCTAGGTCTATTATACTCAACAGAGCTGAAAGTATATGTTCAAACAAGAATGTGTGCAGAAATGTTTATAACATTATTCATAATAGTTTTAAAAACCAGAAGCAACTATTATATATTCATAAAATTTTAATATACAAATTAAGCCATAGAAAGAATGAAGTATTGATTCATGCTGCAACATGTATGAACTTTGAAAACATTATGCTAAGAGAAAGAGGAGTCCTGGTATGGTGCTGTGGGCTAATGTGCCAGACTGCAAAGCTGTTTGAACTGCAAGGTCAGTGGTTCAAGTTCACAAACTGATCCTCAGAAACCCTACACAGGGTCGTTATGGGTCAGACTGACTTGATGGCACTTCACAACAACAACAAGAGAAAGAAGCCAAACCAGAAATGCCATATATTGTATGATTTCATTTATATAAATATCTAGAATAAGTCACTCTATAAAAATAAAAAATTGTATGGTGGTGTTAGGGAGCAGTGTGTAGTGTGAAATGAGTGACTACCAGTGCCACGAGATTTCTTTTGGGGACGATGAAAATTTTCTGGAAATAGATAATGATAATAGTTGCACAACTTTATGAATATTCTAAAAATCATTGAATTGAACTGGGTAAAATGGTGACTTTTATATGTAAATTATATCTCAATTTTTAACTTTTCTAAAACAAAATAATTACTTAAGGATATATTGTCCATTTTGTCCAGTTTTCCCCTCAGAAAATCCACGAATCTTATTCAGATTTTCCCACTTTTACTTACCCTTTTTCGTGTGTGGGGGTGTGAGTTTGTACTAAGTTTTATGAAATGGTATTTCTTATATAGATTTGTATACCCACAAACACAATCAAGATATTAGACATTTCTAACATCCTCACAGTTCTTCCTGTTTCCATTTCATAATCTTATACAGCTGCCTATCTATGTCCTCCTGACCTCCATCTCTAACACTTGGAAACCACTTATCTGTCTTCTATTTCTAAAATGTCACTTCAAAATTTTTATATTATTAAAATATGTAAAACTTGGGATTGAATTTACTCACATAAATTACTGAAGATTAATCTAAATTGTTGCCCATAATAAAAATACATTCTTTGATATTGATGATAGTATTCCATGTTATGTATATATCATAGATTGTATAACCATTTCCCTGTAGAACAACATCTGGACTGATTCCAGTTTTGACTATTATAAATAAAGCTACTATGAATATTTATATACAAATTTTTCTAAGAACTGAAGTTTTACTTTGTCTGGAATAAAAGCCGTAGAGTTCAATTTTTGGGTGATACTTGTATTGAATGTTTAGCTTTATTTAAAAAAATATCACAAAACAAAAAGCTGTTTTCCATAATGGCTGTACCATAGAACATTTCCACAAAAAATATATGAGTGACCCAATTTATCTGCATCCTCATCAGCATTGTGTTGTTGATATATATATATACATTTTACCACTCAAATCTATAGTGATATCTCATTATAAATTTAATGTCTGTTTCCCTGATGGCTGATGATGTTAAACATGTTTTCATGTGTCTATTTTTCAACTGCATTTATCATCTGCATTTGTCTTTAGTGAAATGCCTATTCTCACATATTTCATTCTTTTGAATTGGATTGTTTGTTTGTTTTAACACTTAAGTTGGGAGTGATTTATTATGTGTTCTAGAGTACCAGCTCTTTGTTGGATATGTGGTTGGCAATATTTTCTCCGAATCAGTAGTTTCTGTATTCTTTCTCTTCACATGTACTTTCACACTGAAAAGTTTTAATTCTGATGTTCTATTTATCATTGTTTTCTTTCATATATAATGCCCTTGGAGTCAAAGATAAGAACATTCTGCCTGGTCATACGTTTTAGAGATTTTCTAAAAGGACTTTGATTTTACCCTTTACATTTAAGTCTATGATCCATTTTGGGTTTACTTTTGCATAAAGTGTGAGGCATAGTTAATGTTCCCCCCCCCTTTTTTTTTTTTTCACTTATAAATATCAGTCATTCCAGAAACATTTCATGAACAGGTTTTATTTCCTCGATTGACTTGCCTTTAACTTTATGTCAAAAAACTCAGTTGAGCACACTTCTATATTCTTTATTCTGATCCATTGATCTATATGTCTATTCCCCAGCGGTAC
>NW_006408531.1:5424898-5429229 GCF_000296735.1 Chrysochloris asiatica | reverse complement strand
TTCTGGCAGTGCATGGTACTTTCAACAGTCTTTACCTAGGAAACACTGAATGATTTCAGATGAGCGATGTGTATGCCAGGATTGTATTCTTCCATCATACTTATTCAGTGTATGCTGAGCACATAATCTGAGAAGGTAGATAATATGAAGGAAAACGTGGCATCAGGATTGGAGGAAAACTCATTAATAACCTGTGATATGCTGATGATACAACCTTGCTTTCTGAAAGTGCACAGGACTTAAAATGCTTACTGATGAAGATCAAAGACCACAGTCTTCAGTATGTAGTTTTGACTTCTCCCTTCAGTACCATTGGTTCTTCATCAATGGTACCTCTAGAAATGTTGAAAGTCGAGCAATTCTTTTAAAAACAGTGACACTGTTCCTTCCATCCCCTTTTATGATTCCTGCATCATTCAATATTTTCTAATGTTGTTGTTGTTGTTTGGTGTGTAGAGTTTGTTATGACTCATAATGACCCAATACACACAAGCATAATGAAAGATTTGCCAGTCATGCACCATCCTCACAATTGTTACATTTGAACCCATTGCTGTTGTCACTGTGTCAAGCCATCTCTTTGGGAGTGTTCTCTTTTTGCTGACCCTCCGTATTGCCAAGATATCCCTCCTGATAACATTTCTAAAGGATGAGAGATGAAGTCTCAGCATCTTGCCTTCTAAGGAGCATTCAGACTGAATTTCTTCTGAGATAGATTTGCTTGTTGTTCTCTAAGTACATGGTACTTTAGTATTCTTCTCCAGGACCATGATTAAAATGCATTGATTTTGCCTGTAGGATCCTTCCATATTTCAACCCAAGCTTCTGAATTTTTCTTCAGTACTTTCAGTTTTAGAAAAGCTGAATGTATTCTCTGCTTTCAGTTTTCTTATCCAGGTCTTTGTACATTTTATTGTAATACTCTGCTTTGTTGTTTCAAGCTGTCCTTTGAAATTTTCTGTTTAACTCTTTTACTTCATTTCTTCTAATAGCTTTAGCTTCTTTATGTTGAAGAGCTAGTTTCAGAATTTCTTCTAACATCCACTTTGTTCTTTTCTGATCATTTTAGTGATCTTTTACATTCTTCATGTATGATTTTAATGATTTCATCAAAATAATCTTGTTATTATTGTTCAGTCTGCCAAGTCTGTTCTATGAGATTGTCTCTAAATTCAAGTGGGATATGCTTAAGGACCTCTGATAGCATAGTGGCTATGAGTTGGGCTTCTAACCTCAAGGTCAGTAGTTCCCAGTCATACACCATCCTCTCAATTGTTACATTTTAGCCCATTGCTGTTGAAACTATCAACTGTTCCATGGGAGAAAGATAAGGCTCTTTGCATCACTAATCCTATTGTTTTGCCAAAGAACACACTTCAAAAAAAAAAAAAAAAAAAATCATTTGAAGAAAAAATCTAATGGAACTTTATCTTCTTTATTCATATGCATTGAGGTTTGTTGACAATGTTTGTAGTAAGTGCCATTGGATTGGTTCTGGATCGCTAGTCACTGAAAACTCTATGAATAGCAGAGAAACATTGTCAGATGCAGGACTGGAAGGTGGGAAGGCATTCAGAAAGCGACTGTGGAAAAAAATGCCTCCTCAAAGTAGGGTTGACCATAATGACAACAACAACATCTTTTCACCATATCTATTCAATCTGTATGCTGAGCAAATAATTCAAGAAACTAAATGATACGAAAAATGTGGCATCAGATTTGGAGGAAGACTCATTAACAACCTGTTGTATGCAGATGACACAACCCAGCCTGCTAGAAGTGAAGAAGACTTTAAATGCACATTGAGGAGAGTTGAATAATACAGTCTTTAGTATGGATTGCACCTCGATGCAAATAAAATGAAAATCCTCACAATTGGACTGATTAATAATACCATAATAAACATAGAAATGATTGAAGTTGTCAACGACTTCATTTTGCTCAGATCCTAAGTCAACACTCAAGGAATCAGCAGTCAAGAAATCAAAAGATGTATTATGTTTAGAAAATCTGCTAAAAAAGATCTCTTGAAAGTGTTATAGAGAGTGTCACTTTAAGAACTCAACTGCACTTAACCTAATATGCATAAACAAACAAATCTGTGTTGGAAGAAATACAGCCAAAATGCTCCTTGGAAGCCAGAATGACCAGACTTCGTCTCTCATGCTTAGGACATATTATCAGAAGGGGTCAGTCCTTTGGATCATGCTTCATAAAGTGGAGGGTCAGTGAAAAAGAGGAAGCTCCCCAATGAAATAGATTGTCACAATGGCAGCAGTAATGATTGTGAGATTGGTGGAGGACCAGGCAGTGGTTCATTCTGTTGCACATAGGATCACTATGAGTTGGTACTGACTCGATGGCAACTAACAGCGACAACAATATGTATGTGAAAACTAGGCAATAAATCAAGGAATGTTGAACACACCATAGGCTGCAAGACTAATAAACAAATCTGTCTTAGAAGATGTACAACCAGAATGCTTCTTTGAAACAAGGATAGTGAGACTTTATCTCACGTACTTTGTACATATTGTCAGGAGAGAACAGTTCCTAGGGAAAGACACCATGCTTGATACAGTGGAGGGTCAGTGAGAAACAGGAAGACCCTCAATCTGATGGATTGACACACTGACTGCAATAGTAGACTCAAACAGAGTGACAATTGAGAGAAAAGCACAGGACTGGGAGGTGTTTGGGTCCTACATGTAGAAACCAAATCAACAGCAACTAACAACTACAACAAACTGAGTTAAGTGTGGGGAAAGGAGAAATACACCAACATGAAGAAAGCAAAGCACCTGATTTTAAGAAACCAAAATCCAGACTAGGTAGAAGACAAATGAATCAATTTTTATATTTCAAATCTAATAACCAGAGCCTTGATTACAGCTTACAATTCTATGTGCCCCGAGGAAGGCACACAATGAAACATCAGAGCCAGTTAAGAAATCAGGATAGATTTCTCAGGGGAGGAGAAAACCAAGCTCCAAAGGAAATATTAGACTCATATAAGAAAGGCCTGGTGATCGTCCAAAAAAATCACAGAGTGAATGGATCTTTTGGATGATGGAGCATCATTCTACTCTAAAGCACATGGGTTACCATTAGTCTCAATTGATTTAAAAACAACTGGGCTTTGGCTGCTGCTGTTGTTTCAGGGAATATCTAAAGGTGATATTTCAAGTGGACAGAAAATCCTTAGAAAAAACTCAGAATGAAAAACTGGAGCTTGCCCACTTGGCAGCAAGAAAACAAAGGTAAGGGAATTAAAGGGAACTGTTAAAATAAAGACCTTTTGAAATTTTGAATCAATGGAAGTACTTTTTTCTTTTTGTATGTCCTTAGCTGTTCAATTTTACTATTGTATAAAAAGAAATATGTATGTCTTCCTATCTGCCAGGCCTCCACAGGTGCAGAAACGTTTTTGTCACTGACAATATGAAGAAATTGTTACTTTCACAAATAAATCTGCCACTATGGTATTTTCTACTCAAGCATAGCTGATTACTTTAGGAAAAAAAAAAAATAGAGTATAATTCCTACCATGTTTGGCAATAATCCACAGGACTAATACCATCTTAAGCTTCAGGGTTTTTGCAAATATAATAATGTATATTTTTTTCCAGGGAAGGAACAATTTGAGAAACCACAGTGGTGTTCCTTAGCTCATTGGCCAGAAATTGCAATTAGCACATCAGTAAATTACCTGTAGAATTTTATTTCCATGAGCAAGAAAATAATGTTATCTCACTCGGTGCAGCAGGCTGATGTGAATTATTACTTTCAGGAAAAAGAAGCATTATAACTAAGTGCCAAAGGTGCAAATTCATAATGATGATGTTTCTGTTCCAGGAAACAGTTGCTGTGAAGCACACAGTAATGCTTACAGAATACTCTCTAAACTGTCTCTATCTGAACATAAGAACACAAGTGTGTCCTGCCCCAGTTCCATTTCACTGAGGACTGGAATCCCAGGGTGGTGCAAAGGATTAAGTTCTTTACTACTAACCAGCCGATAGGCTGGCAGTTTGAAGGCAGTCAGAGACACCTCGAAAGAGAGGCTTAGTGATGTACTTTTGAAAGGTTACAAGCATGAAAACCCTGTGGAGCACAGTTCTACTGTGCCCACAATAGGGTCACCAGATATTGGAATCGGCTCAACAGCAGTTGGTTTGGTTTTTGTTCTTTAGTTGTGTTATGTTTGATGCCCTTAAATTCTCCAAGAAAGTCTTTTTAAATTTGTCAATAGAAAATCATTGTTGGACCATAAATTAGCTTTGCTTCATTCTTCTTGGGTCAACTATCAACACTCATGGAATCAGCACTCA
>NW_006408531.1:5421915-5424488 GCF_000296735.1 Chrysochloris asiatica | reverse complement strand
TGGCAACAATAGTGAGGTTGGCCCAGGATCAGGCATGTTTCATTCTGCTGTGCATAAGGTCGCTATGAGTTGGTACTGACTCGATAACACCTAACAACAACAACAATTAATATTTCAAGAAGAAAACTAGTTAAAATACTGACTAGAAAAGAGACTAGCATGTTTTCATCTGAAAATTAATAAGAAAAAATGTCTTGTAAGAGTCCCTAGAATTCTAGAAATCCCTATGATTAATTATGGAGTCCTAGTGTGGCACTGTAGTATAAGCACCGGACTGTTAACCACAAGGTTGGTAGTTCAAATGCACAGTAACTCTCTGGAAACAGTATACAGGGTCTCTATGAATTGGAACCAACCTGACAGCTTACAATACCCATAACAACAATGACTAATTACAGAGTGAAAAAAGAAAACATGAAATAAATAATTGAAGAGGGATTTTATAAGCCATCAACTTTGTTTGAAGTGCAGTACTTCAATTTGCTCAACAATGTCTCTTCCCATGTTTCCCTAGCTCCTTTCATAGAAAAAGGTTACCTTTTTAAGACATTATATTTCATTGCTAAACACTGTGGCTGCTATGACATTCTTTACAACCCCTATGGTGGTAGTGGTGGTGTGTCGGGGAGTTGGTTCCACTCATGGTGACGCTGTATAGGGTTTCCAAGGCTGTAAATGTTTATGAGAGCAGAAAACCTCATCTTTCTCCCTTGGAATGGCTGATAGCTTCAAACTGCTGACCTTAAAGTTAGCAGCCCAACTTGTAACCACTATGCTACCAGAGCTCCTACAATCTATCTATTGTTCTGTACTGCATCAGTGAAGATAAGATAAAATAAAAATTTTCTTATACATTAAATCATTTTACATTACTTCAGTTAATGATGATATAATTACACTTGTTTTATTCTAACACCTCTCAGAAACCAAACTAAAAGCAAGGATTAAACAATTAAAACTAAATTAAAAATAAAACTGTATCATTAATAAAACTAAGAATGACTTACCATGCCATATTATTAATTACAACAAGATATCTAAAATATAAAGATTTTGGACTAAACCATTAGAGGATGCAATAAAGTAACAGATTTTAGGTGGCAGGTTGAATTCTCTCAAAATTGCTGAAACTGTCTGCAGATTCCAATTAAAGGTTGTTATTAATAAAACCAAATTCTGTAGAAAGGAATGGGTCATGAGAACAATCTGTGCCTATTTCATACTGGAGAGGGGCATGAGAGGTTATTGTTGCTTTTGTTGTTAAGTACTATCTAGTCACAATTCATAGTGACCTTATCTTTGTACAATAGGATGAAACACTGCCCAGCCCTGCCACATCTTCACAATTGTTACACTTCAGCGCATTGCCATTGACACCGTGCCAATCCAACTTGTTGGGGGTCATCCTCTTTTTCACTGACCCTCCACTTTACCAGCATGATGTCCTTTTCCAGGGATTGGTCTCTCCTGATAATATGTCCAAAGTAAGGGAGAGAAGTCTGGCCATCCTGGTATCTAAGGAGCATTCTGGCTGTACTTCTTCCAACATAGGTTGGTTTGTTCTTTTGGCAGCCCATGGTATTTTCGATATTCTTCTACAACACCATAACTCAAATGCTCAAATTCTTCTGTGGTCTTCCTTATTCATTGTCCAATGTGTATATGATGTGAGTGAAGATACCATGCTTTGGTCAAGCATACCTTAGTCCTCAAACTGATGTCTTTGAACATTTAAAAAGAAATCTTTTTCACAGAAGGTTTGCCTAATGCAATATATCATTTGGTTTTTTTCTGCTGCTTCCATGAATGTTGATTGTGGATCCAAGTAAAATGAAGTCTTTGACAACCTCAATCTTTCTCCACTTATCATGATGTTATCTATTGATCCATTTATGAAGATTTTTGTTTGTTTGTTTGTTTGTTTTATTTTTGTTTACATTGAGACCACCACTCATCTGTCAGTTTGTCATACTGTGATGGCTTGTGAGTTGCTATGATTCTGGAAGGTATGCCATGAGTATTTGAAATATCAACAGTGCCATCCTCGGTGGACAGGTTTCAGATGAGCTTCCAGATGAAGACAGACTAGGAAGAAGGAAAGATGAACTACTTCCAAATATTAAGTCACTGAAAATCTTATGAATAACAGTGAAACTCTGTCATATAAAGTGCCAGAAAATGAGCCCCTCACATTGGAAGGTACTCAAAATGCAACTGGGGAAGAGCTGCCTCCTCAAAGTAGAGTTGACCATGATGATGTGAGTGGAGTAAAGCCCATGGGAGTAAAGCCCTTGGGACCTTCATTTGCTGATGGGGCACAACTCAAAATGAAGAGAAACAGCTATAAACATCCATTAGTAATTTGAACATGGAATGTACAAAGTATGAATCTAGGAAACTAGAAATTGTCAAAAATGAAATGGAATGCATAAACATTGATATCTTAGGAATTAGTGAGCAGAAATGGATTGGTATTGGCCATTTTGAATCTGACAACTACATAGTTTACTATGCAGGGAATGACAAATTGAAGAGGAATGGTGTTGCATTCATCATCAAAAAGAACATATCAA
>NW_006408531.1:5419140-5420685 GCF_000296735.1 Chrysochloris asiatica | reverse complement strand
AAGAGGGAACCTAGATCCAGAAGGCAAGGAGGAAGGTAGAATCTCCACTGAGTAGTATCCAATCTGTCTAGGTGGGGCTGATGAAAGGACAAGCAGATAGGTCTCTTGTGATACAATAGTGAATAGTTGTTATCAGGACTGATTATGAGGGTTAGAAATGTAAAGGTAGACATTGTGTAGCAAAAGAAGGATAGTGATTAACTTTGCAGTCTAGGAGCAGAGGCCCCTGGTACCATCAAGGGAGAAGAGAGGAGAGCGGGACCATAACCAGAGAAGCAGTGATGCCAGAGATGGAGGCAGAAACGATGACGTGAAGAGATGGAGTGGCTGGGGATTTTAGACCCAGAGAGGGAGAGGGGCTGTGCACTGACGACTGGGGGTCAGGCTTGCAGGGTATACACTTTGGTTGGTTGATGATGCATGGAAGGGATTGTAACCATGGCAATGAAACAATATATGATAGGATGAATTTAAGCTAATGTTCTCCCATGTAAACTATCACATAATTCACAATAAAACATTAATTTTAAAAAAAAGAAGAAAAAGATGGAAGGAATACACAGAATCACTGTACCAAAGGAAATGGTTGATGTTCAACCATTTCAAGAGGTAGCATATGATCAAGAGCCAATGATACTGAAGGAAGAAGTCCAAGGTTCATTGACGGAATTGGCAAAGAACAAGGCACAAGGAATTGATGGAATAATATTTGAAATCTTTCAAGACATTGAGGTGGCACTGAAGGCACTCACTCATCTATGTCAAGAAATATGGAAGACAACCATCTGAACAACTGATTGGAAGAGATCCATGTTTGTGGCCATTTCAAAGAGAGGTGACCCAATGGAATGTGGAAATCATCTAACAATATCTTTGATACCCCATTCGAGTAAAGTTTTACTAAAGGTAATACAGAAACGGCTGCAAGCATACATTAATAGAGAACTTCCAGAGGTTCAAGCTGGATTCAGAAGAGGACATGGAACAAGGGATGTCATTTTTGATGTCCGATGGATCTTGGGTAAAAGTAGAGAATACCAGAAAGATATTTACCTGTGCTTTATTGACTATGCAAAGTCTTTCAATTGTGTGGATCATGACAAGCTATGGACAGCATTGCAAAGTATGAGTATTCCGGAACACTTAATTGTGCTCATGAGGAATCTATCCCTGGACCAAGAGGCACTCGTTTGGACAGAACATGGGAACACTGAATGTTTTGATATTAAGAAAGGTGTGCGACAGAGTTAACATTATTTTGCCATACTTATTCAACCTTTATGCTGAACAAATAATCAGAGAAGCTGGGTTCTATGAAGAAAAATGTTTCATCAGGATTGTAGGAAGACTCATTAACAACCTGCGATATGCAGATGACACAACCTTGCTTGCTAAAAGTGAAGAGGCCTTAAATTTTTACTGGTGAAGATCAAAGAGCACAGCCTTTGGTATGGATTGCATCTCAATGTAAAGAAAACAACAGTCCTCACCACTGGACCAATAAACAACATTCTTATCAACAGAGAAATGATTGAAATTGTCAAG
>NW_006408531.1:5414218-5415835 GCF_000296735.1 Chrysochloris asiatica | reverse complement strand
CTTCAACATTACAAATCAAGGCTTGAAATTTATCTTCACTTCTTTCAGCTTGAGAAATGCTGAGCATGCCCTGTCCTTTTGGTTTTCTAACTCCAGCTGTGTACATATCACAAAACACATAACTTTGTTTTCTTGAGCTGCTCTTTGAAATTTTCTGTTTAGCTCCTTTACTTCCTCATTTCTTCTAGTCCCTTGAGGTTCTATATGCTCAAGGGAAAGTTTCAAAGTCTCTTCTGACTCCCATTTTTGTCTTTTCTGCCTTTTTAATGACCTTTTCTTTTCTTCCTGTAAGAAGTTCTTGATATCATCCCACAACTTTACTGGTCTTCAGTCATTGATGTCCATGCATCAAATCTATTCTCGAGAAGACTTTTGATTTAAGTGGCATATATTCAATGTCATGTTTTGGCTTTTGAAAACTTATTTTCATTTTCTTCAGTTTCAACCTGAGCTTGAATATGAACGATTGATTTTCTGTTCCACAGTCTGCCCCTAAGCCCTTGTTTTAGCTGATAATATTGAGATTCTCGTGTCTCTTCATATAAAGATAGTCAGTTTGATTCCTGTTTATTCCATCTGGTAAGGTCCACATGTAAAATTGCCATTTGTGTTACTTAAAAGGTATTTGCATTGAATAAGTTGTTAGTCTTGCAAAATTCTATCATGATATCTCCAACAACATTTCTATCACCAAGGCCATGTTTTCCAACTACTGATTCTTTCTCTTTGTTTCCATCTTTCACATTCCAATCACCAATAACTGTCAGTGCATCTTGATTGCATATTTGATCAATTTCAGACTGAAGTTTGTCACTATTGTTGTTAGATGCTGTCGAGTTGGCTCCAACCCATAGCAGCCCTATGTTCAACAGAATGAAACACTGACCGGGCCTGCACCAATCTCACAACTATCATTATGTCTGAGCCCATTCACTGTCTCTGTGCCAATCCATCTCATTGAGGGTCTTCCTCTTTTTCATGGACTGTCCACTTTACCAAATATGATGTCCTTCTCCAGGGACTGGTTCCTCCTGATAATATGTCCTAAGTATGAGAGACGAAGTCTGGTCATCTTGGTTTCTAAGATGGTTTCTGGTTGTATTTCTTCTGACACAGATTTGTTTGTTCTTCTGGCAATCCATGAGAATTTTAATATTCTTCTCCAACACCATAACTGAAATTCACCAATTCTTCTGCAATCTTCTTTATTCCTACTTTCACATGCATATGAGGCTACTGAAAATACCATGGCTTTGGTTAGGTGCACTTTAGTTCTCAAACTGAAATATTTGCTTTTGAACACCTTAAAGAACTCTTGTGCAGCAGATTGCTCAATACAATACATTATTTGATTTCTTCACTGCTGCTTCCATGAGTGTTGATTGTGGATCCAAGCAAAATGAAGTCTTCAACAACTTTAAACTTTTCTATATTTATCATGATGTTGTTTACTGGTCCAGTAGTAAGGAATTTTTTTTCTATACATTGAGGTGCAACCCATACTGAAGACTGTGGTCTTTCATCCTCTTCACTATATATTTTAAGTCTTCTTAGCTTTTGCAGGAGTTCTGGTATGGCTCTGTAGAATAAGCACTGAACAAAAAGGTGGCTTGAACC
>NW_006408531.1:5412063-5413094 GCF_000296735.1 Chrysochloris asiatica | reverse complement strand
ATTATATCATCTGCATATCATAGGTTGTTAATGCATTTTCCTTCAGTCTTGATGACACATTCTTCTTCATATAATCCAGTTTCTAATATTATTTGCTCAGCATACAGATTGAATCATCACGGGAAAATAATAAAACTCTGGTGCACATCTTTCTTAATTTAAAACTATTCAGTGTCCCCTTGTTCTGTTCAAACAACTGCCTCTTGGTCTATGTTTAGGTTATTCATGAGCACAATTAAGTGTTGTGGAAGACCCATTCTTCACAATGTTATCCACAGCTTATCATGATCCACATAGTCTAAAAGCATTTGTATCATCAACAAAACAAAGGTAATCAAATTTCTGGTATTCTTTCCTTTCAGTCAAAATACTTCTTATATCATCAGTGATATCCCTCATTTCAAGTCTTGTCTAAATCCAGCTGGAACCTCTGGAAGTTTCCAGTTTTTGAAAAATCTCTATCAAAATTTTACTTGCATAAAATATTAATTATATTGTCCAGTAATTTCAAAATTCCATGGGCACAAATTTGGATCTATTTCATTTAATTGGACAGGTAGCTGTTTTCCAAATTTTTTGGTATAGATGAGTGAGTGCCTCCAGTGTTGCATCAATTTGTTGAAAGATGATCCATCAATTCCCGGGTCTTGTTCTTTGGCAATGTCTTCAGTGCACCTTGAATTTCTTCCTTCAGCACCATTGGCTCTTGATCATATGCTAGCTCTTGAACTAGCTGAACACTGGACATCTCATTTTGGTACAGTGACTCTGGGTATTCCTTCCATATTCTTTCGATGCTTTCTGCATCATTCAATATTTTGCCCATATAATCCTTCAATATAGTAATTCAAAGCTTGAATTTTTTTCTTTAGTTCTTCCAGTTTAAGAAATGCTGAGCTTGTTTCCCCTTTTTGGTTTTCTACTCCCAGTCTTTGCACATTTCATTGTAATACTTGATTTTGTCTTCTTAAGCTTTCTTTTGAAATGTTCTGCCCAGCTCATTAGCATCCTCATTTTTTCCATTTGCTTTA